>NW_016165906.1:0-18232 GCF_001687245.7 Rhagoletis zephyria | reverse complement strand
TACTTTTTGTGTTCATTGTACATATGTACATATGTAGTAGGTAGGCACTTAATACTCCTTTCAAAAAAACGTCTAAAGGTTTTCATAACCATAAGCACATTTCAATATATACATATTTTTTTTTTTTTGAAAAGAGATTCCAAAGAATCGACTAAGAATCGGGAAAAAATGCCGATGTTCAATTTTGTGACGATACTAGCTTTGTGTTCTTCTGCATTTGAAAAATGAAGTATCCGTGAGGGTGGTACGCTGCACTCAACTAAATATTGGCAAAATATTGCAGGATTTGTTTGGAATTCCTAAACCAAAATCGACTTAGTCGTTGTCGACTTTGACAGCCTCAATGTCAATGCCAAAGGTGTGTTTTAAATAAACGAGCTTTGTACCGAACTGAGCCTGAAAAACATTACAGGAATCTGGAAGTCAGTAAGACAGATCGGAATTTCTTGATTACTTGAAAGGATTTCAGATTCTCAATATTCCAACTTCATCTCCAACTGCGTCCTAGGATATCATGCATTTATAAAGGACTTCTAATTATAGTAAAGAGGATATATATATTTAAGTTATTTGGATATCAATCCAGAGAACTCGAAAAAATTTATTTTATTTACATAAACAATTTCCTTGAATTTTGTATTCTTCAGAATCTTAAAAAAAAAAACTAAAAACCAAAAGAACGAAATATATAGGGAGTTTTAAAGGACCATTTTCTTGTATACGCTATCCGATAATTTGTTTATATGGCAAAAAAAATCCTAACACCGTCAAAAAACAAAAAAAAATGCCAAAATTCAACGCAGTGGTGGACCCAGCGGAGGGGCGGGGGGAGGGGGGCGGCTTAGGGGTTTAAACTACGTGTTAGTTAGTGGCGAACCCACGGGGGGTCTTTTAATACATAGACGCCATATTATACATACAAATGAGCCATATTAAAACACCCCCCTGTTGGTCCGCCACTGACTAAAACGTAGTTTAACCCCCAAAACCGCTAGAGCCACCGCTGATTCAACAGCATGTCCTAGCTACTTCCAAATTACAATTTATTATACTAAAACTGAATGGACTATAAAACTGCGTACCAGAATTTTTAGAAAAACTATGTTAATATGTTTGAAATTTTCGGCGAAATTTTCCAGAATTTTCGTAGCTTTTACACAAAGTCTGAAATCTGGATTTATGCACATGGTTTTTGTTAAGTAAACAGCGTTGCTTTTATAAATAAAAATAATAATAAACGTCGAATTAACAAAAGAGAAACAGTCAACGCTTTTTGGGGTTCAAACCCGCCCCCTTTTGGGGGTTCAAACAAAGTCTCCTGAAAAGAAATTTAGATTTTCAAGAATTTTATACCATTTCTACGAAAAGTTGTTTTCCCCCATATAAAATACATGGAAAATTTTGAGCGCTGTGAGCTCTCCCTAAATATTTTTTTATTTCAAAATAAGAAATAGGCGTATATTTTTCGGTTCAGAACAATCCTAGCGGGTGGCGGCATTAAAATTCCGACTTTAGTGTTTTTGGACCACTCTAATGTACATACATACACACTATAAAATAAGACATTTGTTTAAGTTCAAAGAAGAATACTAAAAATTCGTTAAAATGGTAGTATAATGAGAGTGAAATTAAAGCTATGTATAGAAAGCGACATTTTTTTTAACACGCTTCTGCATGTAATTAAAAAGCAATTATGTTTGTTGAAAAAAATTTAATACGCACACGGCACGAAACGAGGCAACAAATTTTACACTTCAAAAACCGGACTTTATGCTGTTTTACAAAAAGCGCAGCTGTGGACTGCTTTAATTGTAATATGTTTCCTAAGCGGCATACACGATGCGTTTGACTCGTGAGACACACAGTTGAGTCATTCAGAGTCATATCGGTTAACATATTTATTTTCAAAAACACATCCCGACCGACTCGCGAATCAGACGCACCGTGTATGCCGCCCATAACAAACCGTAAGTTTTTTTGCTGTGATTTTTTTTTTTTTTTTCTTAATTTGTATATGTACATATTACAATGTCAACGCTTTTGACAGAACTGGGGCAGCTGTGCCGGCTAAAAGTAAAGTACGCTCTAAAAGTGGCGCCACATTTACCAACATCAACGCACGATTCTCTTTCGTACACTAATTTTTTGAAGCTCACAGTGCCTAAAAGCCACTCAGTATACTAGGTCATCAGTAGGCTACATCAAGTGCCCAACGTGCCAACAATTACGGGCGTTAAGTGAGATGCGAGTTAATTTCGCTTGACAGCATGGCCACTGCATGCCTGAAGTGAAGGAAAGATATTGTGTCTGCATACATGCATACGTACTAGAGGGCTGCATGAATTCATTCAAACTTCTAACCAAACAGAGTACATATTCATAAGCCGTTTTGAATGCATTCATGTAGCCCTCTAATACGTACATAAGTAACTTTGTGTGCTAAGCTAAGCTAAGCGCTGATTGCAAATAAATAGTTTACGTTTTAAATTATACCAAGCATAGTATGTGTTATACAAGTAAATATATACTCCAAATTGATGTCGCGCGCAGCTTAGTGAAAATTTAAGTTCCCAGCCCAGTGTAAATTGCGCTGACCATTGAAATACATAGTACGAGTAGGTATCACATTTGAAGTTTAAATGCAAGCAGACTGCACTAGGATAGTGGGTAAAGTGAAGGGTCGGCTGTGTGCGAAAGGTCGTGGGCGCATTCAATTTGTTAGCTCAATGGTTCGTCGCCTGTGAGTCTCTGTGTTACATTGACTTCGGCTTTCAATTTCAGCATTACTTTCTATTTAATCGCGTTGTCTGAAAGTGAAATTCTGAACCTTGAAGACATCACTAAATCGCAGCAAAGAGAGTAATTTATTTGTCAAATTAAATTCACATTTTGCCGCTTCGCAACTTCAACGTGTTTGAACTTACTGTAAGGAGAAAGAAAACGAGGTTATCATTGGGTACTATTAATATAGCGAGAGAGTGAAATTTAAAAAAATTCAATATTTGTTATTATTGCACATCGAAGATGCGGCTCGTTTCCTGCAGAAATCTAGAGAAAGAAGTCTGATGAGGAGGTGGGGTGGTCTCAGAAATAGCAGCTATAACTTCTACCACTTACGACTTGGTTGCTATTTCTATTTTTCCTAATAAACCAAACCGATTTAAGTAGTGTATCAAATAACTATATTTAAAATTCAAATAAAAACTGTAACCGAAAATACTTTAACATTTCTTTTCTTTCCAATTCCAGGTATGTTTGCAGAAAAAATATACCAAATTCTTTTAAAAGCGTAAGTAGCCCTCCTTAACCTTCTTTTATTAGAAATTAGCGAACCCGGCGAACTTCGTCCCGTTCGATTTTGGTAGAACATTTTCAATAATTTTGTGTACTTTTGAATAATTTTGTGTACTTTTGTACTATTGTGCATGATAAAAACATAGCAAGGTAGAACCGTTCTCTCATTTTGTCGGCCATGATTTTTTTTTGAAGTTTGCCAGCATTTTAAAATCATATAAAATTGAAAACAAAAAATTGAAATTGTTCGAAATTGTTGTTGCTTGAGATTGAAAATGAAAATGTGTGTGTGAGTTTGTGAGTAAATTTAAAAATTAAAATGTTTGGAAACGTCAATAATTTTAAAAGTAACTCTCAGCGGTTCTACCTTACTATATTTTTATCATGCTATTGTGTATTGTGTTACTGTGCACTAAATTAAATTCTAACACTTCTGAGAAAAAAGTTTAAAATTTGGGTGAAAATTTGTTGATTTTTTTTTTAAGTTTTAAGTTTTAAATTTGGATTTATATGGGTTAAGCTATGAACTGTTAATTGAAAATTCTTAAAGTGGCAAACAATATGACTTTGAAATGGCGTGCTATTGATATGACCGATACTGTACATATGCATCTCCATACCAAGCTCAAGTACTCTATCCTGAACACTTCCCGAGATATATGTATGTATATGTAATATGAAAAGTTCGTTTTGTATGGCAGGTCCCACGCCTCCTTGATATATTGCAATAATTTTTAGCCTCTCCAGCTTTCGAGTGAATAGCGTCTGGGTATTTTTTAACATACCTGGAAAGATACCGTCAGAAGCCGTAGGTTTATACGGTGTTTATATTAGTTGAGTTTAATGAAACCGAGAGAAGTGCAGAGCAGTTAAAGTTAGAACAGAATTGAGCAGCTGTCAAAAAAACAATAGAGCAAGTTAGAGCAACTCAGATCATAAATCTCATGAAACACTTTTAAGGCAGAAATTCTCAAAACAGTTGATTGCTCGACAGTTCAATTCGTCAATTATAAAGTGTGTTTGTGTGTTTGCTTGCTCTAGGTTCTTCTTCTTCTTCTTTTGGCGTTGTAACCACCTAAGCGATCTTGGGCGAGTCCAGCAAAGCACGCCAGTCGTTGCTCTTCTGTGCCAACTGACGCCAATAGGAAACGCCAAGTGAAGCCAAGTAAGTCCTTCTCCACCTGATCTTTCCATCGCAGTGGGGGCCTCCCTCTTCCTCTGCTACCACCAGCGGGTTCCGAGTTGAATACTTTCAGAGCTGGAGCGTCGGTGTCCATTCGAACGACATGACCAAGCCAGCGGAGCCGCTGTATTTTAATTCGCTGCACTATGTCCATATCGTTGTAAAGCTCATACAGCTCATCGTTCCATCGTCTGCGGTACTCGCCGTCGCCAACGCGTAAAGGACCGTAAATCTTCCGCAAAATCTTTCTCTCAAACACCCCAAGAGCCGCCTCATCGGATGTTGTCATTGTCCATGCTTCTGCGCCATATACCAGCACGGGCATGATGAGTGACTTATAGAGCGTGGTTTTCGTACGTCGAGAGAGGACTTTACTCCTGAATTGCCTACTCAGTCCAATGTAGCGCAGCCTCATGAAACAAAAAGTAGAGTAAGTTAGAGCAAGAAAAATCCTCATGAATATGAAACACAATTTTGTGAGATATCTTAACCTGGCGTAACGTACAGCAGCTCATTAAACACAACTATTCAGTAGATCTCGCATATGTGCTTTGCATGAAGAACTACTTTATGCCATTAAAAAGGAAAAAAGTGGCCATATTTTCACATTTTACTGATCTTATAAATGGAACTGCTTAGACCAAATCTGAGGACTTTTCTTAAACAAATGATTTCCAGTTCTCAACAATGATAACTTAATTTAAGAATACATCATCAATGTAAAATTTTCTCATCATTAATTATATTAATTATTATCAGTGATAAAAAAAACGAACGTGCTTACTTCAGGCAGGTCAACTATCGAACCATGATTGCACGGAGGGGTAATAAAGAAGTGAAGATTTATCTTCAAAATTAAGATACGTCGGCAGGATTTTTACAGAAAATACTATAAATAAAATATTTCGAATTAAAAAAATAATAAATGTTTATATGATTTTGTCTCAAAGCACGGTATGAAATTAATTAATGCCGGTACATTAATAACTCTATAATAATTATTTGTAGCTTCAAAAGTATTTTCTTGTGATCTGCACACTTTTCCTCTACACTCTTTTATTTAAGTGCCTATTTAGCTTATTCCTTGAGCCTGGAGTGATGAGTTTTTTGCATAGTTAATTCCTAACATAAAATGTACATACAGTGACTCAATCACGTGACCAAGTGTTAATTTTTTTACATATTCACAATGTTATTGCAGTAAAAATTTTTTGTTAATTTTCTATAAAATTATTATTATGAAATTTTTGTCAATCTTCGCGGATTTAAAAAATCGCGTAGATGTTTAATAATTTTTTTTTTCTTTTTTGGTGATTTTTTTTATAACAAGTGTAATTTATAATAACTGAAGAGAGAAACCGAAGCCGAATAATTTTTAGATTTTTTGTCTGTCTGTGTGTATGTTTGCATGCGCATCACTCGAGAACTTACGCATTGAATTGAATGCAGCTTTCACAGATGTTTTTCCAGAGGTTTAACTTAAAACACAGAAAAAAAAATTATTAAAAGGTTGCCACCTGAATGAAAATTGAAGTTAAAAAAAATTGATAAGATGAGGTAAATATTGCAATGTGGCTGTCAAAAGAAAGAGCCTTAAAGCCAAAAATATTTTTGTGCAAGGCTGCCACCTGTTTGGAAATTTTAATTCAATTTAAATGATAAGATAAATTAAAAATTGCAGTATGGGTATCAAGCTAAAAAGGTTTAGGAAAGTTTACTGCCAAAAATATTTTTGAAGAGGGTTGCCACCTATTTGAAATTCAGTTAAATTGATAAGAAAAGGTAAACATTGAATAAGTACACCTTTGAAGAAAATGCAAAAGAGTAAACCCGAGTTTTAATATTATAAATTAAATTTCCAGGGGAAAATTGATATCTTCCGTACTTTCTAAATACCTTCGAAAATAGCGTATTAACAAACACCCACAGTTTTGGGAGCGACTGGGAGTGAGAATTAACACAAAAATGCGTTTAGGGTACAGTGAAGCACGCCGAGTATTTGCTAGTTTTGTATACAATTTGAAACTTTGATTAATATGGGTTTTTAAAAGCTTGGACAATATTTTTACGTACAAATAACGAAAGAAGTTTAACATGGAAAACATTGTGAATATTAAGAAAAAAACACTTGGTAACAGGTTTGAGTCACTGTACATACGTACTCCGAATATAATACATATGTACATACATACATATGACGTATACAAAGTATCTATCAAGCTGGCTGTCATACAACCCGCCTCTTCAACGTAATCACCTCATTAGATATGCCGAAATCGATAGCTGTTGCATGTGGCATGTCACCTGTCGAAATTGGTAAGCCACAAAAACAACAAAATAAGAAATCTACAAGCAAGAAATGCCAATACGCCTTTTACTTGTTGCTGTCAAAGGGGGAGCATGTAACATGTGCTGACATACACACGCAATATAGGAAATATAAAAAAAGCGCAATACGGCACACAAATACATACAACGGGCGGTATGACGCCTGCAACACTTGACAAGGGGACAACGCGACCCGCAATGTGTATATTGTATATTTGTGCTCGATTCAGAAGAGCGGAGAGTGAGCGTAAGGCTGACTACCGCATTGCTGTTGCTTGTTGATTGTTTGTATGCTCCGCTTTAAATGCATTTCTGCATCGTTGTTGCAATGCAAATTGTGGTGTATGTATGTGGAACATGGTCTGCAGGCAAATTTTAAACATTTTCTAAATAACACAAATGACAACCATATCAAGCAACAACAGGAGCGCCAACAACAAGCGACAGCATGCGGCATGTCAACTGAAAATCCCGAAAACCAAAAGAGTGACTGTAGCCTGGCGGTGTTGGTCCGTTGCTACCACTTGTAGCACATTTCCTCATTTATCGAACAAATGTAACCCGCATTGCTGGCTATTTATTTATTTATTTTTTTTTTCTATTTTGTATTTTGCTTCATTTTTGTGCCACACGCGCATGTCACAAAACGGCTTTTGTGCGACTACTGGTTGAGGGTCGCCAGCCGCATGCCACACGCGCACCCTGTCACCATGCCACCATCGATGTGTGTCTGTGTCAGCGTTGAGGCTAAACTCTGCGGACAGTTAATTTCTATGGCGCGCAGAATTTACCGCTATTTTGCTACAAACAACAACAACAACAACCACCACCACAACAAAATGCGTCGTCACATGGGACTGGGAAAACTCGGCATATATGCGCGCAATGTTGTCGAGTGAAATTTTTGCTGCCTCAACAGCAAAGCAACAAAGAAAGGTATAGCAAATAAAATGGATTTGGCGAATGAAAATTGCTGCTACCGACATGAAAATGCTTTGTTCACCTCACGTAGTGTATTTGTTTTCGTTGCACAGCGAATTTGCGGTGGCACGCTGTTACTGCGTTTGCCATTTATTGTTGTCACTCCATGTGAGTGTATACTTCTTTAGATATAAGTACATACATATGTAGTAAGTATGTGCGTGTGGCAAGGCAGGGCGAGCCACTAATGTGACCCAAAGTCATTCAAATGTAGGCAACGAACAATGTTGTCTGGGTGTTAGTTGCATGCCACACCATTTACACTGCAACGCTACTGTGGTGCTGCTGCTGCTGCTGCTGTTGCTGGTGTTTGCCACGCACAGACGCATAACTCTTTGCTTGCTTCGCTACAGAAATTGTCCATTTTCGCACGTGCATCGCGGCTTGCGGGCTACTTGCGCCGCCACAAGCAATCAACAAGTGTAAATTGCATATGCAAATCGACAACAAATGCCAAAACAGCATAGAGCAAGAACGAATAAGGTATTTTCCAGTAGCCGATTGTGAAATTTATGACATTTACTTGTGGCACATTCGTAATTAAGACAAACGGTGTGTGGTGTGGCATGCAGCAGCGTGCATAATTTTATGAATGCTGATATGAGCTCGTGTGCGTACTGTTGGAAGGCATAGAGCGGCTGTAACCTGCGTTGTTTTCACGTGCGTCGCTTCGTTTGAAATAAAATTCTCGAACCTCTGCATAGTGACTGCGAAGTTTGAACATAGAAAACCGCAGAAAGTCCAGACATTTATAAATTAAATATAAAACTATTTTATAGGTATGTATGTATGTGGATTAGATCAAAATTGAGAAATCTACTATGCATTCCCTAATAAAAATTTCGACTTAGGCGGGACCCCTATGGGTAAATTTTTGTTAGAAAATTGTTGATTATACATAGCAAGGTGTATTTTTTAATTATTATTAAAACTGTCGCATACATTCAAAACCAGGCTCACTTGAAAGAGCTATTCTGCCAATATAGCAGGGGTACTTTTATTTATAAGGCGTAACTTTCTGTTACGAGAAATAAAGATTTATATGGAAGGACCTCGAGAAAATTTCACAAATTCAGATATTTGTTAAACTTTGTTTTAATAAAAGTCTAAATCATACATGTATATCTTTAAGATATATAAACCATTCAGACATATCGTGCAGATTAATGGAAAGTGGAGCTCAAAAACCTTAAGAACTGATAAATCGCGATTTTCCAAAAAGTTATACGACCTCTGAAACATAGCCGATTTTGGATTAAGCGTTTTTTTTTTCAACATATTACAAGGATTTAAACGCCGCATGGTATAAGCAAATATCAACAACGGCTGTGGATAAAATGGAACAGAATAAAGAATTTCCATACAAATAAAATTTGGTTTTTGGGCACTCTCGTAACGCGTTGCCGACCACTAAAAATGCTTTTATCCTAAAATCTTTTGCGTATTTAAAACTTGAAAAAACCGCAGGGTCCTGAAAACTTACTACGAAGAATTCCTATAATTGATTTACCATCGTTAATTATCTATTCGGTTAAGGTTATATCAGCAAGTTTGTATCTTAAGTCTTTTGTTTTAGAGTATGAGTATGTCAAGATAAAGCAATAACAAATACAGAAGGCTTAAGTGTAAGCAAGTAAGTATTAGGCAAAAAACAAACCCGACTCCAATTCTCATATAAAAATTTAAGAATATCGTTAATCTCTTTATGGTCCAATGATCGGATCTAAGCCAAATTAGTACGGGACCACCTCTGAGGTATCATCTTTGGCGGATTTTATTTTTTCACAGTTTCTTTTTTCTCTCGCCTCACATAGTAAAAGAATAACGAACTTGATTCCTTCTGGCATAGACTTTATCACATTAATTAGCGAGCTCTAAATAAAACTTTAACAAATCGCAATCATTGAAATTCGTGCTATTTTCTCAAAGTGTCGATGCTTCAAGTCAGCATTAACGATCACACACCCGGCCACTTTTAAATGCCCGTTGTCAATTTAGTTCAACTAACAAGGCAAGTCAGTGCTATCATCACGCAAATCAGTGCATTTGAGCAGGCATGTCAAGTTTGTAATCTTAAGCAGTGAAGTATGCAACTGGTTAAGTACATAAAATTTAAATTGCCTTTTTCAACGGAACGCAGCTACAATTTAGCGCATTTTTGCCTATCTTTTAACTACATTGAACACATTGATTCTTTTAAGCTCACTAGCATAAACTTCTACCTCTCAAATGTAACTTTGTAGCGATTTGATGTGCTTTTCTTTTATTGCGTGATTGACAACTTTCAATGCTGATAAGCATATGTGTAATTCGTTATACATACGAGTGCATGGTTGGAATGTTTAATTTGATGAGGAGCTATAGCGATTGCTTGACATGGGCACCTTAACTAATTTATTTATTTATTTATATATTTTGTTGATTCTTTTTTATTTCGCGTAGTCGGTCAAAGGCTCTTTTTTAGGCTTAAAATCCATCCACTATCAATTCGGGGGTTGGTATATGCAGAGAACGTGGTCCGATTGTTTGATTTTTTTTTTAATTTTTTCATTAAAAAATTCAAAAAAATACACTGGAATGATTAATTAATTTGTCAGAAACTATAAGTCCTATCGGAAAGTGATGTATGTATATACGGTTTAAGGAAAATTTTATTAACTTTCATTTGCCGTATTTTATACTACGATTGTTAAATTGATTCGTAAGATTGAAATTGAAAATAACTCGAAAACTTATCCATTAAATAAAAATTAACTAGATTTTCGGAGTCAGCGAGCAATTCTATAAAGGAATTGGATAGTGGCATCCATTGAACCTTTTTGCTATAAACCAGTGATATTTATATAAAATTTTTTTACGCTTAAATTGCTTTCTCTTTTGGGAGTCCCTTTTTTTTTGTCCTTTAAGAAACTATATTTATCCATAAGAAACTCCATTTTTGGGAGGTATTTTAAAATTTGTCCACCTCACGTAAATCTTAGTACTTTTCTGAAATATTTTCTTCAAATATAATCGATTTTGTAAACCCAGCGGAAAACCCGCAACTTTTTTTGGTGGTGTAGTCTAACATACATACATACAAATTGAGGCAACGATATATGTACATATATAAGCATTTCCATAAATATGTGCGAATATGAATATGTTCATATGTGCATGGGTTATAGCAAGGAATGTTGCAAGGCCACACATCTACAGGTTGTATAACTGGTCATAAAACAAGTCGTTAAGACTCCAAATGTCCATAATTGCTTAGGAACATGCTTACGAGCAGAATTTTTCATAATCAAAATTAAATGTAGTCGCCTGAAACGCGTTGAGGTCAGTTACAAGCAATGACCAAGATCTATCTGTGCCATTGAATTCAAGAACTTGGTAGCTGTGAGTCAAGATCTTTAAAAGCTTTATTAGCCGTTGTGGTCATTAACCGCATGCGTGCACTTTTGCAGCCATTGCAGCGGTTGAAGGCATAAAAAGTCAGTGTGTCAGTGGACAGCAGGCGCGCGTGCTCAGCAAAGTATTCGCTGTTCTTGTCACTGTTACCATCGACGTCGCACTTTTAGCACTGCATACTCGTAAGCTTCGTTACTCATTAAACTTTTACGAAGGTTTGGCTTTTGACTGAGGAAAATATGTACATCTTATCGCAGCATAAATTTCATTGCTAGTGCCGTTTGGCAACTGATTGCTATTCTGTTTTATGCCACTCTTTTTATTTTTATTATTTCTGTTATTAGCAAAAAAAGGAACAGCATAAAAATCTAAATGGGCAGAAATGGAAGAAGAAAAGAATAGTGAGTGATAAGCGCACAAATCCTAGAGATCAGCCATCAGCCATCAGAGTGCTATTTCCTCCCTCTCTACCAAAGAAGAAGTGGTCACAGCAAACGGTAGGTATTGAGTATATTGAGGAGTTCGGGACTACGGGTTAAACACATCAGTCATAGCTATTGCGGGTTTTACTGTCAATGTTTCAAACGCCGTTTTTACAGCTGGCGGCTGTTAGATGAAACAGCATTTTTGTTGCTTGTTTTTCTTTCTATTCAACTTTACCAGTGGTTATTGCCTTGAAACGGTGCTTTTTGTTTTATTAGCCCAATAAGGTAAAACTACTTTAGCCTGTTGTCACCCGTTCACTTCCTCAGCGGCCAGCTTTCGTAACTTTTGCTAAGTTGAGCTTGACTTTTGTGCAGTGCGGCATACTTGGGTAAAATGCAGTTTTGTTTCAACAAGTTTTAAAATTTCCGTTGCAATGTTTATTGACTTCAAATGGTTGGAAATATTTCCTGCTTTTTGGTATTTTTTGATGTTTTCCTCACTTGCTCTCGAATGCGTTGTTTGTCTGAATGGCATAAAAACGTTACGAGAAATTGTATGTACGCTGTGCGGTAGCTTTACAACGAGTGGAAACTAAATTTTTTGCACACTCATCTTTCGGATAGCAAAAAGGCTAGAGTAACTCAATTGAGAATTTCGCGGAGTTTGAGTGATATGGGTTTTGTAAGAACTAGAAATTATATGAATTCAGCTTCAAGTTCATGGGGAAGCATTTTTATTTGATAGTACCAATTCACTGCAATCTTACCTTATAGTCACCGACGCATAGCACTTTTGGAAAATTTACTGCCTGTGTGTGGTGTCGATAACAATAGTACTCAGAACTCAATTCTCAAAGGGATCGAGAGCACCCGCTTTTTTAAAGCATCGAACTGAGTACTCCAAAGTACTCCCAAGTACTCAGTACCCACAAAAAAAAAACTTAAAAGTACTGAGTTTACCAACATTCAGAAATTATTGTACTCAATTTGAAGTTGTAATAGTTTTTAAGTACACAGAGAGAAAAATCAACCAAAAATTGGTTAATATTACTCACTTCAAAATTGAAAAGGAATCAACGCGATTTTTGGTTAATATTAACAAAAAGTAACCAAACTTTTGGTTGGCGTATTTTTTTGTTAAAACACGCTTATGTTCTGGACTTCACAAATGCTTTTCCATAATTCGGAGATACAAAACAAAAATTGTATAATCATTTTAACACGTTGCCTGTGACCGCAAGCATCTCTACATACTCAGCTACAGCAATTGAATCAATTTTCGGTGTCGTTTAATTTGGTTCTGCACTTCACAGCTGCTTTTTCGTAATAAAAAAAAAAAACAAAAACCAGAAAAAAAATTAAATTATTTGTTGCCGCTGCCGCTGCAATCACCTAAATGGCTGAACTTCTTGAAGTAATAAGATTCTCGCATCTCGTGCTATGCTAAACTTGCTTCATACACCCGCCAAAAACTTCTCTAGAGTTTTGTAAATGGCAAAAGCCAAAACGCATAAAGCCGTAGGGACTCTGCATAACTTCAAACCACGGTTATGGTTGCTGATGGATACCACCACTTGAATAAATATTTGTTATATAAATAATGCATTTTGGTCCTCTCTCTCACACATTATTAATCACTATAATTTTAATGTAGGCGGTAAGAAAGGGAGAAGAAATAATAGCTTTTCATTACGATTTTTCAGCTCACTACCTAAAGATGACTACTTCGATTGAATCCCAAGTGCCATATTTTTTTTCGCCACTAAAGAAGTTTAATTTTGAAATGTTTCGTTAAATAGAATAATTGCTATGCTACTAACAAAATATTAATGTTTAAAGCATGTAGAACTTTATGAAGAATTTTCTGAAAAAGAATAAAACCAATTTCTGTGGTAAAGCAAATTTTTCATTACCGACAAAATAATTTCCTTGTATGATTTTCAATTTCATACACTCGTCAGTCAGCAAAAAATGCACCTTTGTTTGTATTTTATCCTACAATTATCCTTTAGCTATCGACAAGCCAGTCAGTCACTACACTAATTACAGGCGCTGTATTTAACCAACGAACGGTGTAGTGCAACATTAGCTACTCCATTTCCTTAGAAACCAAACAATTACAAGCTGTCAATTTGCGAACAACATCGCTGCCAGTGGCAAGGTACGCCCAAAATGGCAAAACAATCAGATAATTGAGTAAGTTTGCAGGAAGATGATGGGTAGCAGAGCAGACGAGGGATTTGCGGCAAAGATACTCATCCGGGTACTTGTATTTTTGAAGCACAAGTGACTTTAGTCAGCTAGAACGCTGCCACATATACAGTTTAAGTAAAATCTGTATTGCGTTCAACACATTAGTTCATCAACTAATGGACAAGTACTCCAAGCGAAATGCAATATTAGAATGAAACTAAAGTTATAGAAGAAAAATATGTATATATCTACTTACATCAGTATATTCAAGAAATGTATGGCATCTATTGCTGAATAAGTGCGCACTGAGAAGAAAAGAACACACAGCTTGGCAAGCCCAAGTAATTTCTTGCATCGCATATTTTTACCCAGCAATGCTGTCATATCATGTATCTAACGAGGGCGCAATGCCAACATGTGTCTGTAAACATGTGCATGTATATACACAGTAGTACATTTGCCGATATATTGCTGCGGCAGCGAGGAGCACCACTCTGAAAGTGGCGCTAGACATGCGCAATATCAACAATATCAAGATGCATGGCCAGCATATGCCGCTATTGTTATTTTCTGTTATAAGTTTTTTTTTTCTATATTCATTTTCTTTGTACGTATAAATGAGTGAAGTACGTAATTAAGTCATAAAATAGGGTTAAATTAATGTAATTGAAGTTGGTTTTTTGCTGTTGGTTCATCCCAAAGCGCCAACGCTGACTATATCTGACGACTAGTTGGCCGCTCCGCTCTGCTCTGCTGGCATAGTTACCGTCCGTCGCTTTTATGAACAGTCGACTGTGCAAATAATGAAACTAAATTGCCGACCACATGTTATGTTGCACTGTTGGTGTTTACGCTGAGTGGATGTTGGACGCGGATAAGCAGAGATTTTCAGAATGATTTTTATTATTTTCCTTATTTTTATTTTTATTTTTATTTTTTTGAATTTCTTCATCATAATATCTAACTATAATTTCACGCTATACACACAATGCTACACATAGCCCCAACCATTTGTTGAGATTGGGTGCGCATGCGCTGTTGGCTGGCCAGCTGCATAATAGACTTGCGCTAATTACACAGGCTAGGCACGCATGCAATATGCCACACACACACACACACCACCAAAGAAGGTAAAAATATCCTAAAAAAAAATAAGGCATGTAGAAAACATTTGAAAAATCTCTAAGAAATCGTATTATGTAGTTTGAGAAAAGTACACAAGGCGGCTAGAGACACGAGAGTATTGCAGGTCTGCAAATAGCTACAAGCAAGCATACACCACTGTATACATAGTGCATACCATATCTGCTCCTTGTTTGCGCTTATAATTTTTTCTCGTATTCTCGCATTCTATGCCATTTCCATAAAAGAACGAAAAACTGCTATGGCAGCTTTTCTAAAAATTAGACAAAATAATAGACGCCGTAAATTTTGAAAGTAAAAAGGCCATTGCACTGTTTCTTGCACTTGTTGCTGTTGCACTCAAATGCACACACACACACACACACACCGCGCAACTTCGTGTGAGAGTGCTTTTGCGTTGCGCAACTGCAGGCACAGTAAAAGTAAAAATGCTTTGAAGTCGCTGCTGTCAACAGTCGACGCAGCGTAGCTAAAGACGCTGTGCAGTAATTAGGGTCGGTAGTAAGGTATCGTGAAAAATTATTCGTAAATATATTTAGATAAAAATTTTTTTTGATATGTTAAACAAGTTCCACCGATTTTTTTATTTTTTATGCATTTTATAGCAAAAAGTTTAAGTAAACTGCAGATTTTTTAAATACATACATATGTATTTTGAGCAGGAAATATTGGTTATTTTTGCCCCATGTATTCGTTAATTTAAAACTTTCCTGACACATTTTTTTGTTTTTTTTTTTGTACCGGAATTTTAATTTGTATTTCTTTTTTCAAAGATCGATTAATCGAGCCCTTTCGATTCCATTTTTTGTAGATTTTTTAGTTCCGATTCGATCCGTGAATCGATTCCAAAAATTCAAGTATCTATACATTCAAGTTTTCCTCAACTGATGCATGTTGGACCACGGACTGCCCAGAAAATCTACAAAATTGTAAAGAAATTTGAATTTGAAGCTGGTACAAAAACACGTAGTTTTTTAGCAAAAAAACAAACCCGACTTCAACTCTCATATAAAAATTTAAGATTATCGTTATTTTCTCCATGATGCAATGATCGGATCTAAACCAAATTAGTATGCGACGACCTTTGAGATACTTTTCTTTTAAAAAGAGAATTATAGAAATCACTTAACATGTTCCAAAATTATACGGTAACATAGATAAGAAAATATATATATTTATACTAGCAGACCCGGCGAACTTCGTCCCGCCCAAAATTAATTTTTTGTATTGAAGCATTTTGGTCCCATAGTTCACGTTCAGGATTTTCAGTGACGCATTTATCTTCTAATATTACGGTTTGGTGGGTGTCAGAAGGCATATTTCCATTGCCCTTTTAAATAACCAAGCAAAAGTGTATATGCATACAAAGGTACGTAATAGTTTCAGTGCGTTTGATAGGCGCCACGCCCCCTTTTCAAATAGTCACAATTTTCTCTAAGAGTATGGGATTGATTTCATGTATCTCCATACCATGTTCGAGTACTCTATCATGAAAAAATCGGTTTGTTTCGGAGGTACCACGCCCCTTTTTCTAATAGCCCCAATTTTTCTTCATGACTATGCGATTGATTTTATATGTCGTGTCTATATAAAGTTCCAGTACTCTACCATGAGCACTTCCAGAGATATGCAGTGTGAAAAATTCGGTTTGTATGGAAGGTGCCACGCCCCCTTCACTTAGTGGTATGAAACATACTTTACAACCTGTTCTCATACCTACCAAATATACACAATAAATTTCATACAAATCGGTCAAGCCGTTTCGAAGGAGTTCGACCACAAACACCGTGACACAATATTTTTTTTATATATTAGATTTCGACGAATAAATAACCTTCTCGTTTTTTGAAGTGGCTTAAGATAGCTTGAGAGAGCAATTACCAAAGATTTTAATGACCTGCATATCCTTCTCCTTCGGCTACAGGGCTCCTCAGGGAAGCCTCTTGAAAATAACTATCTATATATACATAAATACGCCACAAGAAAATTTCGAACTCCGGTTTTTGAGAGCGCATATACCGATTTAAAGGATATAACTTCCCCTAATCCAGAAATGTTAACTCCGCTATATAGAAGGCGTGGCATATGGACTAAAATGTGAAAACCACTATATCTCTCAAGCCAATTAAGCTGAGGAACTGAATCTTGGCACGGATGCATAAATTGTAAATACCCTACTTACGGCGAAAAATTGTAGATATTGGAAAAGTGGGCGTTTTCATAATTGGCCGAAAATTATGGCCAAAATCGCCGTTTAAAAATTTTCGTATTTGTGTATGGTTGTTGTGGCAACCTGATAAATTTCAGCTGATTCTGCATTTTGTTTTACTTCGTATTTGAAATTGAACTTCGAAATAAAGATAAATATGAAGATGAAGAAATAAATGATAGCGATGAATACAAGAAAAACAAGACAAAAGTGAAGATAAAAAACGAAAATTGAGGCAATGAGAATTAAATAAGAATTAGGGTACATTAATCGAAATTTTTCGACCGGAATCGAATTAAACTCAGTCATAAAAGTTACCGAAATTTATAGAATCATCGAAGTTTAGAGTTATCGAAATTTATACATGCTTATTAAGTTATCGCAATGTATCGAGTTATTAAAATTAAACAATGTTTATGGAGTTGTCGACATTGACGGACAATTATCGAGCTATAAAAATGGATGGGGTTATCGAAATTTGTCAAGTTAAATAAATGTATCAAGTTATCGATATTTATTGAATTATCATTATTTATAGACTTAACGAAATTTATCGAGTTATCGTAATGCATCGAGTTCTTTTAACTTACATAGTGATCGATAACTACTGATCTATTGAAATTTCTCGATTCTTTGAATCGAAGTTTATGGGATTTTAAAACATTTCGATTTATCCAAATTTCAGGTTTATATAAGTTTATCGAGTAATCACTGGTTATCGAGTTTTATCGCGTTAACAGAGTTTAAGGGGTTATCGAAATTTTTCGATAGCTTTCGAAAAATGTGGAGCTGTCAAAATTAAACATTCATAAAAGTATATAAACATTTTTGAGTTATCGAAATTTATCGAGCACGCGAAATTAGTCGAGTTATCAAATTTTGTTTAGTTATCGAACTTTGTTGAGTTATCGAATTATATTCCTTTTTTTTAATTCATCGAGTTACCGATATGTACAAAATCATTGAAATTTATCGATAAACTGAATGTGTGAAGATATAAAAAAAAATGTAGTCACGTTTTAGTTCCAAAGCAAAAAATTTTCCGGTAAGTCACTTTGTACCTTATAACTTTTTCTACGTGTT
>NW_016165905.1:0-25927 GCF_001687245.7 Rhagoletis zephyria | reverse complement strand
CTCCTTATATGGCATAGCAAATGAGTGACAATTTGTTATTTCGAAAAAGCACTGATTTCAGTAAAGCAGTAAATGGAAGATAAACTAAAGAATTAGCTGCACTAAATTTGCCCATAGGCACTTAACTATCGATGCATATCTCTCTACTAACTGAATATAGTGCTCCGTGCCGTACAAAGTTTTTTCACTATGTACATAATTCGTTATGCTCCCGGTGTTTATACACCAGTAACGTTCAAACGACAGTTCTAGGTGAAAGTTGTTTAACTGTTTTCTGAATTTTATATTTAGTATCTATCGCTTGATGCAGCGTGCGAAATTTCACCATTTATTTTTATAACCTAAAAGCCTTAACTACGCTTACGAGGCCAGCACGCGATATATTTTGGCTATGAGTAGGGAAAAATTTAAGGAAGGCTGTTAGAAATATTTTGGAACTATTCTTCAAAACAATAACGAATATATGTATACCAGGAGTACAAGTTACTGTCGAAATTCGACCGATTTTCTTGCCTTAAGAAGTCTTTACATTATGGTTTAATGCCTGACAATTTCTCTATAAACCATGTTTTTTGTTAGAATTATTTGATAGTCAGACAAATGACCCAAACCTGAAGCATTTTCCAACCAGTTTTTAAACAATAAAAACGCTCCATCAAGAAGCACAAGACACAAAAACGAATCCAAATGAAATGTGAAAACTTAAAATTCTCCTTAAAAAGAAAGAGAAAAAAGAATAGTGTAGCCGAGACGCACAACTAGAGTGAAATTTCTTCCGACTTATTTCTAGTTCGTTCATATTGCAAAAATTTCTCTTAAGCTCAGCCTTCGTCTTTGTCTGCGTATTCGTCTTCATTGTCTTTACTTTCGTTAACATCTCCGACTTCGTTTTCGTTATCTTATTTGTCTTCGTTCTCATAATCGTTATAACATTCGCATTTGTGTTCGTCTTCGTTTGCGTCCTTGTTTTCGTATCTGTCTTCGGTTGATTTTCGGCTTCGTATTCGTATTCGAATTCGTATTCGTTTTCGTCTTCATATTCGGCTTGGTTTTCGTACTCATTTGAAATTGCATCCATATGGCTACACGTTGGTCTTCTTGTTCGTTTCCACATTCGTGTTCGTATTCGGAGATTTTTGATCTCGTATTCGTATTCGTCTTTGTAGCCTCTGTAATTGTCTTCGCCTTCTTGATCGTATTCGTGTTTGTTTTCATCTTCGTGGTCCTTTTTGTATTCGTGTACGTCTACCATATTTGTCTTTGTCACATTGGTGTTAGTCGTTCTGTTCGTCTTAGTATTTATTCTGACCTTTTTCAAAGCAAAAGAAAGAGCGAAAATTCTAAAAGATTTTTAACCATAGATAAAAACTTCCATCGTCTTGAGTACTTTCGAATAGTACTTTGGACAAATCGGTCCAGTACGACCGCAAAATGAAGACGAAAAAAATGTAACGTATTAATATATAATTTTGCTTGAATGGAAGTGACAACTGACGAACAGTTGATCGGGTTTAGAGGCAGATGTTGTCTTTGATTTACTTTTTAAAAAAGTTGAATATTTTTTTGTGACGAAGCTGTCAAATACTATTCGGGATTTAACAGGAACCAAATATGTGATGGCATCGCCACTGACAAGAAATTTACTTCAGGAGCTGTACGATACGACTGATTATGTCGCAGCTGCTCTGAGCAGAGACCTTTTTTCCATCTTTGAGCCATGCGTAACGATCGTAATATTGAAGAACCAAACTAGCGTACCCGTGTAAATAGACTGTTGCCATAACCTCCGATGAGTGGATCTCCGAGATTCTTCAGCAAACATTTCGATTATAGAAGGATTAGAAACCGACTCGAATTCGAATATGTTTCTCTAAAGTAGACGGTTAGAAGACGATTAATGAAACTATCGTTAATTATACCATTATTTTCAATCGAGAAAAGGGTTGCATATATAATGGTATTCCAACGTTGAATTCTAATTGGTTTCTAATGTGTAGTCTTTTCCTAATCATTCTTTACTCGAATTCTAGCCTGATTTCCGATTCGATAGCTACGTTAGAATTCTAATGTAAAATTGATGTGTTTCTCTAATGTTAGAGACTGTTGTTGAGACTTGCTGGGTCTGTGAAGGCTTCCGGGGCTCAACCCGATAGTAAGAGTAAATACTACAGTCGATGGAAGGACAAGCTATGTATGTGTATGGGCTTAGAAACGACATAAACATAGTGCTGCGAATTAAAAGATCAAGAAAAGGTATACTACTACTGCAGGAACATTAAAGCTAAGATGACGGTTAGTCTCGTACCTATCCAAAAAACCTCATTTTCGTCTTCAGAGTTAACCCTAGAACGGATAACCGGGTACCCGTGTGTCCACTAGCAACTTTGAACTGCTGTAGCTAAAGTACCACTATCTGTAGAGCATTAAAACTGCGGATATAGGAAGACTAGGTATTTCTGCATCGTTTGAGTGGTCATTTATGAAATGCGGTTCTGTCGTACTGCTCCTATAAGCTTCTAAAGTCGACACCTACGCAAACACATAACCGGGGTACCTGTGTGTCCACTAGTTTTTATATGAAAAACTTGCCGAATAACAAGCTGTTCATACATAGGTTTCGTCGTAAAATTTTTATTAGAAATCTTTAAAAATGCATTAAAAAGTTTGAATATGAAATTTAATAGAAAATAAACCACACAGCGGCAAAGAATCATAATTCTGCGTCCGGATCTTGCAGCTCAAGACTTTCAGAGTTTACACGAATTAGCAACTGAACAGCCATTCGGAAGTGAGCTAATCTGAGAAGTCACACTCCCCGTAATGGGTTGTGCGGTGGGCTTTGGACCCAGCCTCGGATGAAAACCCCTTATTTTCTGAGGACCATGACGAACGTATAAATGACTAGGAGTGAGACCCCGTCGCGGAATACTGTCGTTCACCTTGGTCGACGACTGTTTCCTTACAATCCAAACCAAACCGAGAGTTTTCAAGATCTGCCCCCGTCACGATAGCAAAATCGTGCTTGGTGATCTAGAAAAATATCACGACGGAATGTCTTATAAAAGATCGAGACTGATCAACTTCGCTAATGCTCGAAAATGGTAGTTTTGGAGTGGTAAATTTCAAAAAAAGCTCCCTCAAGCCACGTGGCTGCCTCCGACATTTTATGAAACGTTAAACTCAAGCTACCAATGTTTTAGACGTACACACATTCCGAAGTTCAAACATCGACTCGGACCACTATCGTGTTGCAGAAAGGATACGCAAAACCCTGGATGCGTCGTCTTGTTTTTCATCTTCGTCGACCGATTCACTGTCTGTGAAGGCTACTCCGAAACTTGTATTTGCAGGAAACAGACATTTTCCGCGTCAGACATTTCGACATCCCTTATATTGGGCCTCTGCCTGTCCTTAGATAAAGAATCTTCTCCATCGTCCACAATGGCGTCAAAAAGATATTGAATATACGCCTCGTCTTCTGCAGCACTCAATATGTAAAAGAAAAGGCATCACAAATTTTTATTTGTCAAAATTATTTCATTATGTTATTTTCTGTTACCTTTCATATGCACTTGAAGATAGACTGTCGTTGCATATATGAATGTATTTTGAAGCCTATTTCTTCTGTGTGTTTACATACTTGAATTTTCGCGGTTAATGTATTAACATTCTTAATTAACTAGCGCTCAAACAGTATTGATTTGGACCCATAACAATTGCTATTATGCCTCTAAAATATTAAAAACTGGTAAGTGGACACACGGGTACCCCGGTAATGTGTTTACGTGGTATTTTTTGGTTATGTGTTCTACGGTTAAGCTGTTTTCAAAACCCACTGATTGCGTGGAAATGCATACACAATGAATATACGCTTTCATTTAAGCAATTAGTTTGTTTACTTATAGCGCACTTACACGATATGTATTTTCATATGTAAATGCTACTTTTCTGATACGTTCCAGTATATGTGACCTGGTCTACGAAAAGGGAGTTTACGTGCGAAAACTAGTTTTCTGTGAAAAAGCTGTTAAAAGTAAGAAACTCGTTTCGTCAGTTTATCATTATCTCGTTAATTGTTCTCATTTACATATGCAAATACACATCGTATAAGAGCGCTGTTTATCACTCATCTCAGCTAAAAACGCGTTCCCTTGCCAACCCATGACTGTGTGATATTATATTGATACCTATTGCCTCTTCGCGAGCTGTCGTGGTGATGACGAGAAATAATCCATTCGCTACTTTTTATATGCAAATCGAAGCTGCAGTTAAAGTGTTTCAAGCATAAATGTATGGTCTCGCTTCTGCGCTAGCCTCGCAGATATAGCGTTGATAAAATCATTGGACATCCTCCATCCTTGATACTCGTGTAATTATGGGATATCAGAGTGTGTAACATGACTTCTCGCAGCTCTTAAATGGGTCGTTCGCGAAGTTCAATTATGCTACGGTCCATGGCGACTAGGTGTGTTTGCCTAATCCCCTAATCTAATACTTGATATGTTATACATATATGCGTATTTACTATTTCATTTATTGCTACAAATAAACTTTTATTAATTTAAGTCACCGCATCAATTGCAAATAATTTCTTTATTATTTAACTCTATCCGTTTTATTGGAATATTGAAAGCACAAATTTTTTTAGAGTGAGTTTAAATTGAAATTGAAATTCAACTACGACTTGTAGAGTTGCCAGCACAAATACTTACATCCATTTAATGTATCTAATATCTATGTGTGCAAACATCGAATTGCGCTACATGGAATGTAAGTATTGCGGGACATGGATACCATGTGGCATATTGATTTCTAATATTCATGCGATTCCATTTGCGAAATTTCCATACCAAAAAATCTTTGTAATAGCTTGATTGCTTTGTTGGTTTGGGATTTGGTCTAGGCAAGCTGCGGGTAACTACTAGCTGTATTGGATTGAGGACATTGGATATGAATAAGGATTTAAACAAAGACACAGGACATGTACCAGCATACAAATGCGCGAACAAGGACAACGGTAGTAAGAAATATGTAAAAAAGAAATTCGGAGGTAAAATGTATGTATTTATGTACAACATGGAAGCGGATTTTGTATTTGGTAAAATATGACACTTGCTCCCAATTTGTGGCAGTGCTTCATTAATCACCACAAACTGCTTTATTGGTGTTTTTTGAAATATTTATCTTAAAAAAGATGTGAGTTAGAAATGTGTTAAAACTAAAAATCATTCGATGAAAGAAGTGTAATAAGTATTCTGTTGTTTGAAGATATGCCACCGAAAAATGTAGACTAAGTTTCGCCCTTAAAGTCAAATAGTTTCTGTTTAAATATCTCATCTAAAATAGGTGTACATTTCGATCTATTCCCTGCCAAAGGATATGCGACTAATATCTAAAAAGTGTATTCCGGCATTAGTCTACATGGGGTTCAATTCGGCATTAACTGATAATTACTGCTATCAGCTGTAAAGGCATTTTCCTAGTTTCCTTTCAAAGAGGTGGAGCACGCTTTCTTTCAACTGAAAATATGGCTGTCAAACCACCAGGACCTAAAGGAACTGCAGCAGAGCACAGTGAGTTCGGTTGTAAAGCTACGATTAAAATTACCAAGTCTAAATTTGAAGTGTTGTAAATAGTCTGTTGTACAACAGAGTTAGTTCAATGGTTATTTGACCGCCTTATTTAGAAATCCAGTGAAACGAACCCGAAGGATTTGGGAAATCCCCGACTAATTCAATGTTGATATGGTATGTACAAAAAGTTCGCGAAAGGAGTGCTGTTGCCAGTCTTAAAATTCAAAATTAGTAGATTCGAAAATACTAAAACCAAAATCTTTACATGTTCCATATTTTAAAGATACCCATCTGCTTTTTACCCAAAAAAAAAATTGTACTTGAAAATTGTTATCCTACTTGTCGATTTTTCGACTAAACTTAGAAGACTTTTAATATTCACGTGGACTTTATTTTATTTTTATAAGTTCGTCCTTTGTCTCGTATACAACTATTAATAACTCCAACTTTTGGGATTTCCCGTCTTTTAAATTGAAACAAAAACACATTAAAAAAATCCTTAAGTTTTGTGAAATTAGCATGAGAGGGGAGACTGCTGGGTCACTGCATATGTTATTATCTATTCTAAATGTACTTCAACCTGGTGATTAGGTGATCTGCGAACAGTGAAACCATTATATAGATTAGGGTGGTCCTTAAATGTCATATGAACGAATATTTGTCAGTCTCACCCCCTTAATCAGTAATACCATGGTCATAGGTATCACTTATAAATTTCGGCCCCGACTGGAGTTGGTTAAGGCGTGTCGCAAGGGGTCAAATGCCAGGTAGCTCTATGGACTCCAAATATTAAAAATATTTTTTTTTTTCATTTAATACGCAAAATCGATATTACTTATGTCGAGGATATCGCATAAAAATGTTGGTCCCGATTGTAGTCGGTCAAGACGTCTTCATAGAGAAATCTGAACTTTGGCCCCTCTGCGACACGCCTTAACCGTCTCCCATTGCGACCAAAATTTATGTGTGATATTTTCGACTGTAGTGGCATCGACGTAGGGGATGAGGTTTAGGAAATCTAATGTAAAAATTTGCTTCCTACATTTAAGGACCATCCTAATATATATACGTATGTATATATTCATATAGTATACGTAACATATATAAGTAAAGGCTCAGTTAGTCTAGACTTAATTTACGTAACGTGTGTATTTTTGTTCATAGTAAATGAAACTTCCAAAATGACCGGAGAGACAACGTAAGTTTTATAGGCAATCGCGAAGTCCTGATCATTGTAGGCACCGGATTGCTGTCAAAATTGGAATATTCAAAAAAAAAAATTTGCAAGTCAGCATTTTTTTTAGTGACGAGGGTGTGCATAATTCCTTATGTACAAGTGCAGAAGACCAAATTTAGAGTACACCATAATTCTTGTGAAATCACGGAAGCTAAAGTAAACACGACACACTGGAGCCCATATTGTGGCACAGAGGCAATTTCGAAAAATGAAAATATATACATACAATAATAAATATGATTTGACATGTAAGTGATGGGCACTGATGTTGCCACGGGCATTCACTATTGTTGTTGTTGTTGCTGACTTTCCAACAACGTAGATAGATTGAGCACATTGCACCGAGAGTTTACATGTGCGTCAATTTAGCAACAGTCAGACATGGAAGCCGACACAACATCAATGCTTTTACATGCACTTACCACCGACGGCTCCGCCGCGCTCATACATTTGTACATACATATATATTTAGTATGAGTATTGCCTGTGGAAATAGTGCCCCACCTCAGCAGACGAACACATACATATGTAGATGCAACTGTATGTTTTTTAAAGTGTGTAAGTGTGTTTGCCTGTATGCCCATCCAAGCCAACACCTGATACACCTACCACCACCCACTTGTATTCTGTTAGGCCCCTAAATGGCGGCTGATCCACTCGTCCACTATCTCGCTACACTTTTAGACCTGTACGTCCAACATCTCTACGTCAATCCATTTGTACCCCTGACTCCTTGCCGCTTTGACTTCTGGAATTCGGTAGCTTTCTTGCAAAGTAATTTGACAAGTGACATACATCCCTATGTACATACAAACATACATATGTTTTTGTACATATTCGTACATGCATTTATATTTACATACAAAAATTCGCCTTTGTAGCGATTGATGCCAGCTAGCTTGCGAACCAATGCACAGTGGCGAATTTTCCGCAAAACCTTGACAAAAGTATAAAAAATTGTTTCGCTAATTCGTATGCAGTACTTTCTACTGCGTACCACTGTGATATATAATTGATAAGTTAACGGCCCTTAAAAAAGAACTGAACTGGATGTGTGAGTTTTTATTATTTATTATTTAATGTTGGTCGCAGGCAGAATATAACCGCCTCATCATGATAACGGATGTTTTGTTGCCCGAAATTGAAGCCTGCGATGTCGGTAACATTTGCTTTCAGCACCTTATCGTGTGATATCACACCTCCAGATTTTTGTAATGAAGCCTTTTTAGCGGCGGTTGGTTTATTGGGAGTAAATTAGCAAATTCAACGCAAACGATGCACTCGAAAATGGTTGGGACGGAAATGGTTGGGACGGAAATGGTTGCAACGGCAACAAGTGCTTCTTAAATGTATTGCACATGACATTAATTAATAAGCGGGTTACAAATAAGATGTAGGTTAAGCCCAATACAAGAAGCGGCGCCACGCCCATTGATATTCTAATTTTCTGCCAAGTGGTTATTGCAGTAGTTGCTGATTTATAGCAGTTTTCGTGTTTCTGTGAATTACCGTTACATGGCAGGCGGGCGTGGCTAGCTAGACCCTACCCAAGCATCGTACCGAGTTTGGTAGGGATTGGTGAATAGGCTACTGATATACATAATAAGTGGGCGGGGTCACGCACATTTTCCAAAAATTTCATAACAATATTATTTCCTACCACAATTCTACTCCACATACTAATTTTCAACAATTTGCATCTTATATTTACTGAAATATCGTAGTTTTTCCATTTTTCGAAAATACCGTTATATGGGAAAATAGACTTCTGACCAGGTTTTTCGTAAAATTGGCCACTGTGCAATGTACTTTGTCGTCCACTAGGTTTTACAGCCGTATTTTTCATGACTTTATAGACGTTGTTGTTGCAGCTGTTTTTAACATTTGTCAACGTGCTTCTGTACACATGTCTTGCACTGTCTATGTTACTGTTGTTTTGCCATTGTTGCAATTGGGAAGACACCTGCCAACTGCCAAAGCAAATTGAAATTGGACGCAAAATCGAAGCATCAACATAAATACATACGTAGGTACATGCATACATACATACATAACTACATATTTACTCGTGTTTATATTCATGTTCAATGTACGCGACTGTATGTACATATGTACCGTGGCAGGATGTGCGCGTTCAACCATTTTGTTGGATACATACATAGTACATTTTTCGCAGCAATATTGGTTGTTTTGCTTGTTCATTGTTCACTGTTGTTGTAATGTTGTTTGGCCAATTAATTAAATGAATTGTACCGTGTAGGGAGAGGCGACAGTGAACACTGACCACTTGCACCATAGACGAAGGCCATCCGAATCATGAGTGTTCATACAATAGATAATAATGTGCATGTTTACTTGCATATGAAAGCTCAGGTATGCATGTTTAGTAGTATCAAGAGATTTTTGAGAAAGGAAGGGTTCTGAAAATTACTGAATACGCCTTTGTAAAGAAAGGGACCAGTATTGGTGAATCAGATGAAGACAGCAATCGCTAACCATCAAAATATCAGAAGGGATGAATGTTTATCTCTGCAGTTTTAGGACCGGACCTTACAGAAAGAGTTGAGAAGGCTAAGAGTGGCTCTAGTCAGGATCTCGAAGTCACCGCAAAGGCCTTGCGCAAGAGCAGATTCATTTCCAGAAATAACGCTTGTCCTTAAATCCAAAATCAAAAATTTAATTCTCGTGGAATCTTCTCCTGGATATAGCTTTTTAAGAAGCCAGGGGTTGCATTACGGCCACTCAAACTCGCATGTTTGAGGAAATGGGCGGACATAGGACTTGGACAAACGAGTATAAGTATTTAATTCCCTCCGAGATTTCTATTCGAAAGTTGAGAAGCTTCTAAAGGTAGATGGACTAATTCGGCCACCTATCTTACGACAAACAAAGTGTGGGGATTTCGCTGAGGATCTTCCAAGCGAATACAAAACTTATAGTGGGAGTAATGCAGTATCACTGGATTATTGGCTAAAAATTCTTGAAGCTCTGAAGAAGCTGAAGCGGTAAGAATGAACCAGAGTGTCCAAATTGGCCGACTTAGCGCTAATTTGGCGATTTTTTTTTTTAGATATTTGCGCGTAAAAATTTAGGAAATCGCTTTTGGAGATTTTTGGCGATTTTTTCCTTCAATTAAATTTTTTGTGCGCTATCATGTAAATGCGTCGACACACGTGATAAAAAGGTTATGGAGTTAGAGCTTTAATTTTGATGTGGCAACACTTTTTGCTGTTATCGATTTTGTTGCAGCATATCGAACATTTGCCAATATTAAACCACCATTTGTGACAACTCCCGCTGTATATGAAATGTGCAATTTCATTTGGGGAAATAGCTGATCTTGTCTTACTATAGCTTTTATTTTATTTTTAGCGCCGAACGCTTAAAAGCGGATTGTTTGATTAATCAATTAATATGAGTTATAATAAATTTGTTAATCGCGCAGTCCTATTGGAACATTTTTTGTACATCGCTATCATATAAGTGATTTATGTCATTTATTATTAACCTGAAGGCATTATATTAGTTTTGGGTTTTAAAAACTATGTTATAACAATATGTCATTTTTAAAATAAAAGATTTTTAAGCCGATTTCATGAATTTTATAAAAAACTTTGTCGATTTTTTTTCAGAAATGGCTTTTTTCTTTTTAAACAATCTGGACACCCTGCGGATGAAATTTATTTAGAATTTCTCGTTCTTTTGCTCGATACTTCGAATAATGCGTCTCAGATTTCTGCTGAGCATTTCTCCGTGTACCTGGACAACTTAGGCACTATTTAAAGGATTGCATGAAGGACAGTGGAAATCCTTTCCTTCACATCGTAATGGACCTTTTAGTGCACCAAGGCCAGGCAAATAGAATCTGAACCAATGAAACTCAGCCTTAAAGAGATTACACTCGCAGATGCAGGGTCAAAGCGCCGATTGCTATTTTTGTGATTTCGCGGGTTTTCAAAAAGAAGCGTCAATCTAAGTTAATAAACTTTTGAATACCCTGTAGACACGTAATATGTAGTACGTGAAGATTGAAAGCTTTTGGCGAGCTCTTTTTATAACACTGGATAACAAATTGTAGTTTGATTTTTGTTCTACAGACGCCACTACGTAGAATTACTCGGTGATTCCGAAAATTGGATAAATTTTTTTTTCTATGGATATGTTTTCGAGACATTTGCAATTTATCGCTATTCAGCTTAAAGCAAACATTGGTTCCTTTCAATCACGTATATATTCCGAACCAATTTAAAAGTCTTAATACAAAATACGGCAAATGAAAGCTAACAAAAAAATTATCCTAAACCATGTATACATCACTTTCCGATAGGACTGATAATTTCTGAAAAAATAATTAGTCATTCCTTTTTTTTTATTTTTTAATGAGAAAATGAAAAAAATCAAACTTTAACACAAGAAAAATTAAAATAATAACAGGTTCGGTGCCAAATTTATGCATTTTTACTAAAGCCTGTTCTGTTAAAAAAAAAAACAAAATCAAGTTACTGATGAAGAAAATCGATGGATAATTACGAAATAATGAGTGGTCAAATGAAAATGCGAAAAGATTTTTTGTATGAAATATGAACAGAAAAGCGAGTTACTTAGGTGTACGTGGCGTATGAGTAACTTTCTTTCCTGCTCATTTTTTATACGAAAAGTCTTTGCGTATTTTCATTTAAATGTCATCACGAATGGTTAAAATATTCCGGGCATGCCGCTCAGTACTATAGGATCACCACGAACATTATGGAGTTAGCATGTCACCCGCTTTCCCCCAGTTCTAAAATTCGAAACTCAGTTTTTTATATCGATTCATATCAATCAATAAAGTCATTCTAGACTTTCAGCACTTACATATGTACACTCTGCTAACAAAACTCTCATAAAATCCAACTGAATTCAGTTTTGAATATGCTCGCATATGAAGGCTAATCGCGGTGCTGATGGCTGGCTATTTGTTTTGGCGCCGACAGGCCATAGAAGTAGGTTTTCGATCATTATGTTTAAATATTGTTTGAACAACTTCTAATCTGTACCTTTTTTCGCCTGCTATTGTTGTTTACCATCGCTTTCAACTTGGCCATAAAAGCAATGAATTACGATCTCAAAACTATGTATGTATGTATGAAATTAACAACAACAACAACCACTCATTCGACCGTTTATACACCAGCTTCCTGCAGTCAGACGAAAAATGGTAAACGGAAAATGCCCTTAAGCAAAGAAAAAACTTTTTGTGGTGTTCTCTCGACCTTTGCATTCACAAACACAGCAATATTTGTGTTTTTTTTGTTCTTCTCTTTTGTGCTGCAAAATGTTTCAGGCACGGGCTATAAAATTGGAAATGTAATACAAAACAACGTGAAAACAACAAAAGAATGTTAATCCACTAGTGCTGCAACCAGATCAGCTTTGGCGTGTAGCAGTTGTGGCGTAGAAAAGGTTAGATGCTCTGCTGTTATTTAAGGCAGCCAGAGAGTGGGGCAGGATAGGAGTACACTATCGAATTTACTCAAGGAAAATTTGTATGCAAAGCGCAACTTGCGTCAGTCCATCAATTTTATTCAATTTGTTATCAATACAAAACAAATGGTGAAAATGGCTTTGCGATTCGAGAGGTGAGAGTGTACAATAAAACGTAAAAAATTGCGTCATTATGACTACCTGTACGAAGTAGTTTTGAAGTTTAAGAGTCTGTTTGTTTTTGCATTTCGAGAATACATATCTAAAAATTAACTGCATTTTATCAACGTTAGAGATTAATTGACCAGCAGGTTCGTGATTATTGCGCTTATTTTTCTAATACAGAAATTGTACTTACTTATTTGAATTCGAAATATTCGCATAATATCGTTATCAAATAAAAGATTTTACATACCTGGAAAAAGAGAGAAGAATTATTTATTTTATATTAAAAAAAAATTGTTTAACAATTTATGACGTGGGATACTTAAAATAATACGCACATATGCATTAAACGGGATTGTATAAAATAATCATGGCTAACGAAACCATAAAGGATAAATGCCAATAGCAGGGATAGCAAAACTTGATTTGCGGAGCTCAGGGGGTTGTGGAATCGCCGCCATCTTGCAAACAAGGAAGGTCAACTTTTTCAGTGGAACGGCCATTTTTGAGTCTCAAACAAACTATGCTGAATCGTTACTATCAATTCTGAGTAGTCAAATTCCAGAAGCATTCTGCTCGATCTCATGACAACTCTCTTTCAGTAGTAGGTTTCCCCTTTTTGCCAAAAATCTAATTTTAGTGCCGCAAATTTTATGTATTAAACGACTTCCAATATGAATAATTATTGGCTTAAGAGACCTTTAAGTAGCAAAATTTAGCAGCTATTTGTTCCTACTATAACGATTCTCTTGGATCCAGTTATGAAAACACGGCAGCTAGAGGCTTAAATGTTCCACACAAATTTTAAGCATTAATTCTTATTTGGGGCCCCGAAAACTAAACTAAACTTTTTGCTGATGAAGGGGAAAGCGTAAATATATATTGTTCCATGAAAAATTATAAAAGTTAGTAAAAAAACAAATTTTTGAAGAGATGGAACAAAATCCTGCCAGGATTTACTACCTCGTATATGCATGTACTAACATTCTATTGACTTTGTTTGAGGTCCTAAAATAACTCATAACCCCGAGGAAGCAGCGGCACCCATGGAGTAAAAATATGTAACTCCGCAACAAGACTTTCAGTCACTCAGCCCCCACTTTAGCTAAAAGTTTTATATTTCGTCTTGAGCGGCGAAAGCCACAACACCTGAAGAGGTTTTGAAGTGAAACTTCTTTAGCGGCGGTTGGTTGGTTGGGAGTAGATTGGTAAATTCAACGAAAATTGCACACGGAAATGGTGCCGCGGAAATGATGCAACGGAAATGGTTGGAGCAGAAAAACAAGTGCTTCTTGTGTGTATGCATATGGGATTAACTTAACAAAAATTTGCTAATAAAAGGCTAAAGAATAACACTTACAAAAAGACCAATACAAGAATGAAAGTAAAGGTGACTACGTGCATAGATAAAAAAAACGGATAAAGGCAAAGGGAAAAATAAAAACAAAACAAAGATGCGTAAAGATAAAGGGACCAAGCTAAATTTAAACACTTCACTTATCTATATAAGGGCATATGTGAAGGGGAGTATGTAGATGAAGAAAATTATAAACATAAAAGTAAAGACAAAGAGGAGGATGAAGATGAGGATACCGATAAATGCAAAGATGAAGATAGGGGAAGGAAGATTAAAATAAAGGTAATTAAAGAGGAAAGGATATAGAGAGAGACACAGACACTCAGTCTGGGAACTATTTTGGGATTTTAGAGATTTTCGCGATTTTCTGGACGATCGATATTGTTATCAATTTTGCTATCGACATTTTCGTAACTTATCGATATAATAATCGATATTTTTATCGATTTGTTATCGATTTTGTAATCGATGTTTTTAATTATTTTGTTAGCTACCTTTTTTACAGATTTTGTTATCGATTTTGTTATCAATATTTATCGATTTTTCTATCGATATTTATAAATTTTTTTTATCGATATTTATCGATTTTGGCATTTTGCTTTCGATTTTGTTTCCGATATTTATCGATTTTGTTATCGATATTTAACGATTTTGTTATCGATATTTATCGATTTTGTTATCAATTTTATTATCTATATTTATCGATTTTGTAATCGATATTTATCGATTTGGCATCGCTATTATCGATTTTATCATCGATATTTGTCGATTTTATCATCGATATTTATCGATTTTGTTACCGATATTTATCCACTTTGTTATCGATTTTGTTTTCGATATTTATCGATTTAATTTTCGATGTTTATCGATTTGGTTAGCGTTATTTAACGATTTTGTTATCGATATTTATCGGTTTTGTTATTAATGTTTATCGATTTTGTTATGGATATTTTTATCAATTTTGTTATGGATATTTTTATCGAGTTAGTTATCGATATTTTTATCGATTTTAGTTGTCGATTATTTATAGATTTTTTATCGATATTTTGATCCATTTTGCTATCGATATATTCCTAGAAGTTGCTAGCGATATTTTTATTGATTTTCGAAATTTTTATAGATTTTTTCATCGATTTTTTTATCGATATTTTTATCGGTTTTGTTATCAATATTTTGTTGGATGTTACTTCAATTATGTTATCGGTAGAGTATAAAGATGGAAATGAAGATAAAGGAAAACAGAATAACGTAAATGTAATTAGAACGAACAGGTGTAGAGGTAGGGATCTAGATAGAAAATGGGTTATGAGGCAAAATATATATGTAACGCAAGTTTCACTACCCCACTTTCTTTCAAAAAAATAGAACAAGTTATCTAATAGCCCACCTCCACCAAGAGCTTAACTGCAGTTAAGAGCTTAGGTAAGTGGAAATAACATTAACATGGGGCGATCAGCAAAGTTTATTCTTACTTTTTGCTTTCCACTGCTTGTACTTAATACGAGCATTTACCCTTTCGAGTTGAGAACTCCTTTTTCCAAAACGTATAAGCTGCAGTAAAGGCTTGGTGGAAATACATTATAGATCCCCTGTCACTGTATAAATCCAGTAATTCTGGTGGAAAACTTAATAAAATATGAAAGCGTACTGGTCCGCAAACACCAACCACAGACTTAATACGTAGAATTAACGGATAGCCGTTCGGTATTTGGTAAATTTCGGAACGGATGACCGGCCCATGAACTATCTTTACTGACAACTTTCTTTGCATTTTCTGTGCATAATTTATGTGCCTAATATTGAAAATTTTTTGTGTATAGTGATACGCTTAGTTCATAGGTGGTACCCGCAAAAAAAGGTGGAGGGCCACTGTCCTAGATAATGCAATACAGTTACCGAGAAGACGAGAGTTACCCTGCAGTGAAAATATTTTTTATTGATATTTTATGTCCAAAAGTAGTTAGTTACAGGTTAGTTGACATGTAAAATACATTAACGCAGTGGCAGTGGCAGCGGCAGTTTTTGGAAATCAGCTGTTTTTTAGAAAGCGTGGTGTCCAATGAAGCGACTCACAATACAGTAGTGGCAGCTATCAGTACTGCTCAGTTTAGCCCAAATTCTAAATTCACTGCCACTGCCTTCATCGCAGCAAACTTCGCATGTTGAATTTGACATAAATGAAGCGCAATCAACTCTTCTTTATGACACTAAAACCTAAAGGGCAACAACAAAAATGTAAATAAAGAAAAGGGAATGTCAAAAAGAAGCAGCGTAACGGACTTTCTCAAGGATCTTTTGATGACCCGATATACATAGATGCCGGCAATCCTGATATGCTAAATTGTAGGAACACAAGCTTAAAAGGGTTCATATAAAAATCTGCAGGGCCTATCTGAAGAGCCTTTTCTAGATCTCAAATGCAATTGGGAAACATGCCTCAGTACTAGGAAAAATTTGAATCTCCAATCCAAATAGAAAGCTTAGGAAATTGTTCGCGAAATTGATATTGTATCTTATCGAAATTCAAAACTAAATGATCTAGCTATTCTACGAAATGAGCTAGTTTTGGGCTAATTTCAAGATACAATGTTTGACTGCGTGGTGTACATATGTATGTATGTATGTATGAAGAATAGAGCGGGTCAATTTGTATGGTGAAGTATTCTACGATTCTAAGCAAATTTGCCGAAGAAATCATGGGTCTAAAATCAATTTGAAGTTTGCCAAATTTCGAAAATACTGTGTCTTGGCATTTTACTGTAGTGTCGTAAAGAAGTGCTTAAATTTTGTAACGCGCATTGTAAAAAAAAAAATTCACCCTCCCAAATGTATATGTATTTATGTACATATAGCTACGCACATCTAAGCATGTCAAAGTGTTGATTGTGAAATAGTTGGCAATTTAGTGTGTAAACTTCTAGAGATGCCGTTTGTGGTAGTTTTTATAGCACTTTTATTGCAATGTTATTACAATGTTATGAGCTGTAATAAGGCAGTTGTTTCGGTTGACTTAGTTAAAAAATATTTTTCTCATAAAATGATGATACATATATTGTGGCGTATGGGTGTTTGTTACATTTAAATTTTTCTTCCGATTAGAGTTAAAGAGATATGCAAAACCGGTTCAACTAATTCGCCAAAGGCATGCAAAGGCAAGCTTTGATATATATTTGTGAACATCAACTATAAAGACAATAACTAATTCTATTTAAATAAATAAGTTCTCTATACACATAAATGTTAGACCAGAAAGGGTTTATTTTAAAAACTATTGCTTCATCCAAATGCAACCTCCTGTGTATGTATGTATGTATATTGGCAGTGAAAAAAGCGATATTAAGGAAGAAAATAATGGCCTTTGACAATTCAAACATACGTACTTCATACATAATTGTGTATTTACATATATGTGTGTTTATTATTTTAAAAGCGTGTACGTGCAACCAAGCAGAAACGTCTAAAACTTTCAAAAAGCACAAATGGGATTACCTAGGAATCATCCACAGCCAAAGCAGTCACAACGTTGCTGTTTGACAAACACACTCTCACACATGGAAGCATAGGCAAGGCAAGTTTCCAAATGACAAAAGACGATACTAACTAAATAGAAGTGGGTTTTGGAAAAGTCAGGCCAGGCGATTATACGGATGCTCACTGCTGCTGTCACATCGAGTGGAAAGAAGGCAATCGCGCGCCGCATGCAATGGACAGAAAGCTATACCGAAAAAAGAAATACCAAAAATCAGCAGCAGAGATCTAGCCGACAGTTGATATAGCAAGTAAGAGATGGCACAGCAGTGGATTAAAACCAAAATTATGAAGGACATTGTGAGGAGCACTAGGCGAGCATATCCGGAGCAAGATAGATATATATGTTTTGTATGTACGTACATATGTAAGTAAATAAATACGTATGCACATAAATGTATCTATGTACACATTGTACAAATATGTATGTATGTATCTATAGACGTTTTTGAAACCATAAAAGCAACGAAAGATGCGAAAGCCAAGAGCACATCAAGCAAATGAGAAAACGATTGCCATGCGTGCCAAAGGAACTTTTTGTGGACAGATTGCAAAGAAGTTGATCGGATATTCTGGTGTGTTTGGCTGGCTGAGTGCGACTGGGTAGCAAAGTGAAGTGTTGTGAAAAGAATAAACAAATGGACAGAGAGTATTGTCGCATTATTATGTCCAATTACTGTCGCAATTATGGCAACGAATTTACGTACGAATTGTCTATTTGCGCACGAAAGCACAGCCAAACGAATGAAGGACTAAAACAAAGGGAAGAAAAGTTGATTCTGATAAAAATATATGTATGGGTTGTACATATTTATGTATGTAAATAGTTGCCAAAGAAAATGCGCATTGCAATGGAAAGAATTTAAATAAATATTTTAAAAACAATTTAGTATAGGTTTTGCTGTAATTCATATATACATTTTTTTAAATACTTTTTTCTACAAGAAAATAAAATAAAAAAATTAGAGCTGCGAGCAGGAGAAAATGTTCATAATTTTTTTGAAAAAGGACTAGCTGAAACCCGCGACTCCGGCTGCGTAGCTTACTACTTCTCCGTATACTTGCAGCTAAAGCTAAAGAATTTCAATGCAATGTCCCGTCTCGTAGTCACTGTTAAGATGAAGTCGACTCTAAAGTAAGTAGCACTTTTTTAACATAATTTTCAATGGGATAGCAGTAAAAAAAAATAGCTGTCAACGAACCATAAATGAACAGAGTAAATAAATGGGGTGCACCCTAAAATGCATTATTTAAGTTTTCTTTTGCTATAATATGCAGCATCACGTAGGTGAAAAGAAGTTTTTAAAAATGCACCGCATTTATTTTTTTACAGATCCTTCTTTCTCATATCACAAAAAAAAATTTGTGAAAATCTGAACTACAGAGTCATCTAAGGGACTTACGTTTTATAAATGCATTTCTCATCATATATGCAGTATACATTTTCAATTCGGTTTTTTGCATATATAACATACACCTGCAGCATATGTTATTAATTCTGTACTATTTCAAAACTTACCCCCATGAAAACTCTACTCTAGCGCCATCATTTTTCGTTGTGGTATTTCTAATCGCACCTGAAGAGTTCCGTTTTAATGTCATCAAAATCGGACCATAAATACGGATTTTCTGAATAACTCGACTCATGTATCCCCTGCAGGGAAAGCTACTAGTTGTGAACTAGAATTCTACCAGTTTGCGTTTCAGCCCAACTAGTTCACGTTCTATCCTTTTTCAATGATAGCGACTGGTATTTTTAACATTGCGATGTCCTACGAGATGTCAATTGTCAGGCTATGCATCAGCATCTACGAGTAGAAATACTAGTAGAATTATACCAGTTGATGAGATAGTCTGCCAATTCATCCCCTATGAAAAGCATTAGTATGCCTTTTTGCTAGCGGCGCTCCAACAGTCGTAATGGCCGACAAAGCAAAGCACTCGCATGGTATCAGTAATCAGCTGATTTGATTTTATTTTTTTTTTTTTTTCAAATTATTTGGTCTCTGAAGTGTCAAACAATATTATTGTTTTACACAAATTCCAAATTGCCAAAATATATTTTCATGTAAAGCTTTTTTCATAAAAAGAATCGACTGAAAACCATCTTTTGGGACGTTTGCTTAACTCAAGAGCACAAACGCTGGTCCTTGCAAAGAATGGGCCAGTGCTACTGCAAGCAAACTCAAAAAAACGTCGCAGAAATTTTTGTTTTAGAGTTTCGATTTTGAATATATATTTTTTTTATATTTAGCATGATATTTTTGACATTTAGTGATGGAATTACCAAAGTAAATAAATATATCGTCGATGTTTTTGCAAAACCGCCCATCGACCAGTTGCAAAACCGCCCAAAACGCCATTTTGACAAAAATGAGATTTGGTAAGCTTGAACTCCAGGCATCGGGATTTATGTATAAGAATCGTAAAATCGTTATTAAAACAACAGATTTGTAAAATAATAGCTAGAGAAAACGCCGCCTATCAAGGCGATGCCTTCAAAGAAAAACCGTTTTTTCGCTCTCCTGTAAAACTGTAGTGCCGTAAGACACGCGGGTTTGAAACAAATAACGACGATATGATTAATTTTGGAAAGAATTTCCATCATCACTTGTAAATTTTTAGTTTCGGTGCTGTCAGTCAGTGCAATTTTTCGTTCTGGTTCGAATGTGCCTTTTTGTTCGTATTTATCTACGTTGGTTTTTTTAAGTTTTTTATGTTTATCCTAACATATCGCCGAAACAAAATTTGACAATAGATAACGGAAATTCGTTTCAAAATAAATACCAAGGAACAAAAAAAAAATAAAAGTATATGTTGTTTTCTAAAGGCATCCTGTACTACAAAGTAAATATCCTAAAAAAGATACTCTTTTAAAAATGACGATTTTGTAACATTGATTTAAGAAATCGGGGATTTGTAATTTCCCCCTGTAATGGTTATAAATTTGTGTAGAAAAAATATTGATGTGAAAAATCGGTGTGGGTTGTTTATTTCTAGCACCCAGCTTTTCAGAAGTAACAGTGCTGAGATGCATCCACCCCGTCATCTGCCGAACATTGGCATTGGAGTGGACAGTTGTGGAATTTAGTGTCACCTCGTGTATACTATGGCCTATAAAAACCTCGTCCAATATCGAGAGCTGCGAATTCCGGGGCCAAAAAGCTCATTTTACAACCTATGGTTCACACTGTTCGAAAAAGACCTTGCGTTTGCTTCTTTCCTAGTTTATGCTCAACACTCGCGCAGCTGAAACACCATTAATCGAATTTTCTTTCTTAGTCAACTCAAATGTCACATGATTTCGTGTAATTGTACTGTAGCCTCGGTTCCCATTTAAATCTAATTAAAAAATAATCGTCCGAAATCGCTAGGCGGTTACAGCGCCAATGAAGAAGAAGAAGAAATAATCAAATATTTAGCTAATTTTGATCGCACAGTGAGTGTGGTCAACGCTTTAAGTGTCAGTTGGCTATCAGAGCAACTAGATTAGGTTAGGTGGCAGCACCGTTTCAATTAGGAGATTTTCCTTTGTGATACTACATTCTGAACGGCACCCAATACTTAATCGATAATGTATTAACGAATTCCGCTAATCGCAATTCCCCAGAGCTCCTCGGGCTCCATGCAACTGCAATATACGGGATCCGGTAGTATGTTCAGCCTTACTGCGTAAATATCGATTGGATAGTGAGAGATGTGGATTTTCGAGTGTGAGGAGTGCGCTTGACTGCCCCTGTCTACCCTAGGCTAGAAGGACCTTGAAATTCCGTATGACCTTGTTTTCGCCCAGCGCTCGCTGAGCTGACATGAGGCGCATCTCTCCAAGAGTGTACCACAAGTGATCAATCGTACCCCCAGTCGCTCTTTATCCAAAATGCAATAACGTTTCACGAGTGCCTTTTCTGGCCAGTTCGTCAGCCACGCAGTCCCAGCAAACTCCTTGTGACCCGGAACCTAAACAAGTCTTATACAGAGGTATTCCGATGCGACCGACAGAGAGAGCACAAATTCCTTAACCAAGTGAGAGCGCATAGCCACTTGGCTATCAGAATAAATGCTAGCATAGCACTCCGGAGTAGTAAATCCCCCGGCTCCTTGACAGTATCCACTTGCGACTGGAATACACTGCAGAAGTCCGAAAGCCTGAACTTAGTGCTGATGGAAAACTCTCGACAGAAGACCCCACTGTGGGAAGCGGTAAAGCTCCTAGGAGCTATTTCGGAGGCGATCAGGGATGAAATTAAAGCCCCTAGAAATCCAGATTTTCCAATCCTTAAGTCGGTCAACCAATCGGTTTCCCTGAGTCCAATAGTTTTTCGCGCTGCGGAAATTTTGCCTGCAACGTCGACAGGTACTACGTCCACCATTACGATCAATGCTAATGTGGGGGTGGTCCGCAGTGCCTAACTAATACCAATTAAAGCAGCCCGTTATACGCACTGCAGCTCCTTAGCTATTTAGTATAGCCTGTTCAAGTGGGTTCCACCAGACTAAGGCGCCATTAAACATGATTGGCTTGACTACTGTCTTTAAGCGAAATACCCCATCTCGTACCAATAGCTCCCTACAGCAATGTAAGACCACTCGTGCCTTCCTTGCCCTTCCCTCGATGTTTGGCCTCCACGACAACTTTCTCTCAAGAATCAAGCCCAGCTGTAATCGCTGACCTCCAACTGAGGGCGGAACAGCGTCAAGCATTTTATACTTTCTTGTGAATTAGACCAGTTCTCTCTTACTGGTATTGACAGCGAGGCTGGCGGACAGAGCAACTATCTAAGTACCTATGTGTATTGTAAATTTTATCTACCACCATACAATAATTTTTTTTTTTATGACTGAAAGCATCACCTTATACTAAAATATGTGTAATTTCTATTTCTGTACAATACCGGAGACTTTAGTTTTTTCGTCCAAAATATGCACTCCATTTCACGCTCTTAGCTACTTTGAAATCAAAAAACAAATTAAAAATGTACCCACCAAGTTCTGCCTCCTATTTTGGTGCTGTGTGAAAATAAAAAAGGAATTTATATTTTTAATGTACCCCGGAAAGATAAAGGCAACAACGGAAACAGTGAAGCTGTAACGCACCGATGGCAATGAACAGGAAATGTAAATGCATGAAGAAGCACAAGAATGAGCGGAGCAAATTGCCATTGAAACGAATAAACGAAAAACGGGGGCTCAGCAGTCGCTTGAATGGACGAACGGATGTAGAGTGCAGAGTCCAGTGTTTATGGCAGTTGTACGTGAGCATTACCCTCCGGAACAGCAGTAGCAGTACACCCACGCACTCAGCTGTGCGCCGAAGAGACAAGCCAATGCGGAGCTAGCTTTCTTTATAACATTTTTTTTTTTTTTGTTACTTTTATCATCTGATGTTCTCTTCCGTCGAAAGCCAATGGTCATACGCTTTTGCCTATTCGTTANTTCTTTATGACTATTTCGCTTTTTTTTGTTACTTTTATCATCTGATGTTCTCTTCCGTCGAAAGCCAATGGTCATACGCTTTTGCCTATTCGTTATTATCCTTCCATTTAATATGAAATTTATTTTATTTTGGTAAAGGAAAAAATATCTCCGGGGAACAGCATTCGTTTGGGAATTGGTGAGAGCATAGTGGACATTTCAACTCTTTGATAAGTCGAACGATGCAATGAAACGTGCCAATAAACGTAATTATAAATAAACCTCGTGCAAACAGAGCGAAATGTATGTATGTTTATGTTTTAATGTATGCATGCATGTACAAATGTGCCACATACTCACCTAGCATCCCAATCAATGCCAGCGGTTGAACTGTCAATAGCTTGCTCGGTCACCAAACATACCAGCAATTGGAGAGTACTGGCGCGCTTTGTGCTCGTAATTTGCCTACCGGCCATTAGCATTCACCATTGTTANTATGCATGTATGTACAAATGTGCCACATACTCACCTACCATCCCAATCAATGCCAGCGGTTGAACTGTCAATAGCTTGCTCGGTCACCNCATGTACAAATGTGCCACATACTCACCTAGCATCCCAATCAATGCCAGCGGTTGAACTGTCAATAGCTTGCTCGGTCACCAAACATACCAGCAATTGGAGAGTACTGGCGCGCTTTGTGCTCGTAATTTGCCTACCGGCCATTAGCATTCACCATTGTTATACAAAATAGTTCAACTTTCAAACGTGCGGCAACAAACCCACTTGTAATAATTGGGTACGCTTGTATCTGCGATAAACATGCATACATACCCACGAGTGAACATACATATACATAAGTATCTACATATGTCGCAATATCTCTATGTGGACAATTATCGCTTGCTCATACATATTTATATACGCACTTGGCATACATATACGCTGTATGTCAGCCAGCAGCAGTTTGTGTGTAATGCACACCTTCGCTAACAACCCCGCCCGGCAACAGCCAACCCCATCCAACATGGAAATAAATACTAGAACACTGCATCATTACGTTAGGCATAGTACAATTATGTTATCCCGGGGTCCCGGACTCTTTTCCATATCCCCTTATCCCACGAATACAGCTCCGGGATCGTGAGATTTTTACTGATTCATTTACAGAGTGAAAATGATGTTGAAAAGGAAAATATTAATTCACGAGAAATACAGAGCACCAAAATTTGGATTCAAAGCAGTGTTGCCAGATTTATTTTTTCAGAAAACTTTAAATTTCCGGGACATACCTGTATTTTCGGTCAAAAAACTGTAACCTCGAAAATCGAAGAGTTTAAAAAGTACGATTTTTTAATTTTATTAAACATGAATGACACAAAATTAAGTTGATAAAAAAAAAATTTAAATAAAAAACCTAAAAGCGATTAAATTGTACTTCACTAAATAAAAATAGAATTTGTAAAATGGAATTTTCAAATCAGATTTTGTTTCAGCCAAATTTAGTTTCATTACTTTTCATAAATTACTTTGTTAATTATTTTCTTATCTTATTCGATATCTGAAATTGAGTACCTCCTGAAGCATTTATTTTAAATAAATCTTTACTTAAAATCGGGGTTGTTGCGAATATTATTCCGAAATAAAAGTCCTTTCCGGATAATAAACAAACAGCCTGTCGTAATTAAAAAAATTTGGTATCATATGAAATAGGAATGAAATAGCTTTTAAACAGAAAAAACGAACGATCTTAATTTATATTTTTTTTATAATTTAATACTAAAGAAATGCATACACCTGACACAAGGTTTGTTCTATGGTACTTGATTAACATTTTGTATTGAAATATTTTTAAGTAAGAGGAAAGCCTCGTTTAGGCATTTCAGTTATAAAGATATTGAAGTCCTCTTTAATTTGGTATGAAATTTGTTTGATTTGGGTAAGCGGTTTGTTTATTATCCGGAAAGGACTTTTATTTCGGAATAATATTCGCAACAACCCTGCTTAAAATACCAGAGAGCGCTGGAATTACTAGTTTATTTATTTTATTTTTTTATGCAAATTCATGTGGCAAAATATTCTTATCACACATTTGCTTTGGCGACTGGAATGTAAAGGACATCAGGAACCATTTGTTTTAAATAAGGAAATACTACTCCTTCATTGTTCCAGTTTATCTTAAAAATGTATGTACTTACAAAAAAAAACGAAATAGAAATTTTAATTTATCCGTTCAAATCGGTTTATACATAGTAGAAAGTAATTTAAACAAGTGTNACTGGAATGTAAAGGACATCAGGAACCATTTTTTTTAAATAAGGAAATACTACTCCTTCATTGTTCCAGTTTATCTTAAAAATGTATGTACTTACAAAAAAAAACGAAATAGAAATTTTAATTTATCCGTTCAAATCGGTTTATACATAGTAGAAAGTAATTTAAACAAGTGTCAGCTTGTCTAAAAACCTGTAATATACAAACTACACTGTTAATCTGGCAACATTTATTGAAAGTGCCCTTGAGTTATTTGCACTCGGAAGTGAATCTCAGAATCTGCCTCAACAATTGTACTGGCAGAGTCGTTCTTCATTTTACTTTGTTGGCGTGGTTTAGTCCTAATAGAATTTTTGAAAATATGAGTAAAAGCTCAGTTAGTCTAGACTTAATTTCCGTAACTTAACTTAATTTAATATTTTGGCTAACCTGTTATATGAGAAACTGTGTTGGCGGTTAGTTAAAACTTAACTTACCGTAAGAAACTTAAGAACCTGTAGACTTTAGGTTCTCAAGTTACGGCCGTACGGAAATTGAGAGCGGTGAGAGAATCAGGCTTGCCAGACTCTCGTTTTTGTATTTCTTAAAAATAAATGAAAGCAAACATTTTTGTTTGCATAAATTTTTTTGATATGGCATTTTAGCCAGCGAACTGTTAAACAGCTGAAAAAAGAAATACAAAAAAAAAAATATTTCCGCTCTTGGCTTAAGTTGACGTGTTGAATAACCATTGATGATTTCTTACGGTAAGTTAACTTAAGTTAAGTCTGGACTAACTGAGCTTTAAGTGTTTTTATACCCGAGCGCACTTGTGCACAAGGGTATATTAATTTTGTTCACATAACGGTTGTTTGTAACAGCCAAAACGATTCGAGATAGACATAGACAAATGTATACATAAATGGTCAGGATGAAAAA
>NW_016165904.1:11453-25929 GCF_001687245.7 Rhagoletis zephyria | reverse complement strand
CAGCGCCCCATAATATAGTGTCCACCCGACCATAGTTGTGCTCTTGCGCCCTCTTCAACATTCAGGCTCTAGATATGTGTGGAGTCGGAGAAATAATTCCAAGATATTTCACCTTGTCCTACACATACGCTCCTTAGAATCAGGTCTAAGGCAAAGAGAACAATTTATGACCCAGAAATTTAATGTTTTTTATAGCACTTTTTATAATTTCGCTTGCGACCGAAGGAAACTGATCCAAAACCAATATATCTACATTGCCGGCATAAAACAGTACCTTAATTATCTGAGAACCTGCAGTTACCCGCAGTTAAGAAACGAAATATGGCACCATGAATTATCCAGTAAGAGTTTGCAGAGGACCTACCTAAATTCATTACTTTTTTGAAAAAAAAAAAAAACATAAATAGTCTACATAAATAGTTTAATTTAGACCTGTAAATTCAAACTAGCACGTTTTGAACTTTTTTTCTACGCAGAAATTTCACCGGTTTCTCACCATTATGACTCTCATGCCAGGATCATGCTAGCCCAGTCATACTATTTACTTAAGTTCAAAAGCTTTGGTACCAGTTTTGATGCTACTATGTGGGATTTCAGAGCTAGTGAGGCAGCTTCCGATTGCATGACGTAATGCAGATACATATACTTCGCATAAATATGTATGTGTTCTTCTAACACTTTCTCTATCACAAATTGCTGCTGCTGCAGAATCTCTGCTCGAACAATCGAACAATGATGTAACCGATTTTTGTCATTTAATTACATTTAAGCTGTTTGGTTAGTTATAGTCCTTCCTACTTGTGCATTACTTACAAACGTGGAGGGATGGTAATCGAGTGCCTACCCCCAATTTTACTGAATTAATATTTGGTTTTTTTTATAAACATACATTCAAAAAACCTCGTCTCCCTTCCCACTAAGTTATTTATCTGTTTACATTATTCATGCCAGTGGCACAGCTTAAGATTCATCCAGATGGGCTATTTCCTTCGCCAATTCGTCAGCTCTATCACATCCCTCAAAGTTTCTTTGACCCGGGTTTGAAAAAAAAATGATTGTGTTTTATGTCCAAGTTGTAAATGAACCAAAATTATTTTTTTTTGATACTGGATACGATTTTTTGCTAACTTTGAAGTTGGACATAAATTTTGGCGTTTTAATAGTGGACATTTTAAAACTTGACATATAAACTTACATATTTCGATGTAGAAAAACGACTTATAATTGTTGGTTTTTTAAAAACTTGCAAACATTTTTGGTTCATTAAAAGCTGGGAAAGAATTTTTAGAACTTCTTAAGCTTAACATGAATACTTAGTTGTTTAACAACTGTACACAAGTATTTGTTAGGTAATTTAAAAACCGAACATGCATATTTGATTACTTAAAAACTTTTCATAGTTTTCGATTTTTTTTAAAGGGACTTCAAAAAGGGAGGCGGTTATTAATTCGTCGGAATATTTTTATTTTTTTTTTATATATGTTACCGCATTAATTTGGACCACGTTAACCGATTTCTATAATACTTTTTGTTGAAGGAAAGGTGGTGCCACACTAATGTGGTTTATATCCGATCATTGGCTCCTGCAGAAAACTGCACTCAAAAACTTTTATATTATATAATTTTGTCCGGCTTTTTAATGGTAAATTCAGATACATACTCTACATATGTATGTCCCCCATTCCAGAGATGAAAGATGAAATAAAATCGAAAATTTATGAAAGTTTTTTAATTACCAAAATTTTGGTCCAATGAACGCAAAATTATCTCCAATTTATGAATGCACAAAAATTTATGACCAGCTTTTAAATTATCAAAAATTAATTTCCATACGTACTGACAAGCGTCACATGTGTAGTAAAAAGAGAAATTCATTTCGCCTACCACTTATAAAGAAAAACATAAAATGACACTACATACCTCCTGTCCACATTCACTTCATAAACGTCTTTTGAAAGGACAGCTATTAACTTAACTCACCTCTTTTTATTTCTTCCAAACATATGTACGTACATACATACATAGATATGAAGAAATGCATTTACTTACATACAAATGTATACAGATACATCCTCTTAAATACTGCATGAATGCGCTGTCATATTAAATGCAATTTGATTGTACACTCTCCTCATTCGAGCACTTAAAATCATACACACTTCCTCCCTTTTACCCAACAACCAGTTGCCATCCGTCGTTTAAATTTGCTTTCCAACAATTATCCTTAATGCATTAAGGCGGTAATTGCAATGGTGTTGTGCACTGAGCTGATTGCAGTAACTGTCTTCGGTTGTTTTCTGATTCTGATTTTTACCCACAAATGCTTTCGATGCGAATGAGAAGTGTGCGAAAAAGTCGGGGAAAATTAAAATGTTAATTGGTCGTGAAGGTCCCACAGTGACTTCGTTCTCTCGGCAATTCAATGGGTAGCAATTAAATCAAGGCTTTCGATTAAGATTGTCGGTGATTTTCGCTTTTTGGTTACCTTTTTGCTCATAGTAGGTATTTATGTACATAAATATAACACACCCATATGTATCTACAATATATCGATGATCCTGTGCAACAACTACTAACTACTAATCCATTTCCATTCCGTGCGGACTCGCCCATTACCTATGTACTTATATACCCTTGTAGTCCCCTTCATCGGTCGTACCAAATTGGTGCTTGTGTATACGCTCGTAGACAAACAGATCTGAGACTTCCAATCAGATTTTTATGAAAACTTCCAAGTATGCAATTACCGGTTTTCTTCTACTATTTCTACTGGGAACGAACTACGCATTCCCGGAATCTCTTCATGTTGATTTTACGTATTTCATGCAAAATAAATGTATTTTACCAAAACCCAGATCATTTCGACAATTCCTTTTTTTCGTTCAAATTCAAATTCAAAAACTGTATATGGCCGTACACAAATAAGCGCTGGGGGTTAAGTGACATTTTGATCAGTTTTGGTTTTTCTTTTGTTTATTTAATGTTTAAAGCAGGGACCGTGACAGTTACAACTTTTATTAAAAAAATCGCTAATTAACAATTATTTTTTTTACTTTTATTTAATTACTCCTCAAATAACAGTTATTTCTGACTTTTATTCTATAAATCCAAAATAATAATAATTTTTGATTTTTATCCAAATAATCTGCAAATAACAGTTAGTTTTGATTTTTAAATTATATGTCTTAGAAAACAGTTATCGATGACATTTATAAATAAAAGTCACAATTAAAAATCAGTCACTGACATTTATATTTTAATTCATACTATATATAAGTGATTTTTATAAGTCGTAGTAACCTTTTGTTTCCCCCTACCTTTTTAGCTGCGAAAAATATAAATAACTTTTATACGAATGATATAAAAAATATATGTATGTCGGTGACTGATTTATATGGATGACTTTTAAAAGTAAAAGTCACTGACTGATTTTTATTAATAACTTTTATAAATAAAAGTATACTGTTATCAAAGACATATATTATAAAAACCAAAAATAATTGTTATTTTGGATTTGTAATATTAAAATAAAAAATAATTGTTATTTTTGTTAGTTTTGCATAAAAATTGCAAATAAAAATTAATTTTTCAATTTGAATCTCGGTGAAAAAAGAAAACGATTGGTATGTATTACTTAGTTGTAGAACATTTCCTTCATAGTGGATTTTTCAATGACAGTTTCCATCAATAATTGTTATGTTCGGTTTAAAGTTTTTTTTTTTATAAAAGTCTAGCACATCATATAACCAACACCACATAAATCCACGTTACAAACTTCGTACAAAAATTATAAAAATTAAACAAACTTAAACAGTTACGACACAAAACTTTTAAACTTTTTACTCAGAATTTGTAGAAAAATTCTAGGTAAGCAGTTTTATAGCTCATTAAATTTGAGTAGGTAAAAGTGAAAATTTTAAGGCGCAAGGAAATCGCGTTGTTTTTTATAATTTTTTTTTTTGGCTGACGGTGCTAGGTATTTCCTTCCATATAAAACGCAGTGTCCCAAGATAAAAAGTGAGTGAATTGAAACTCCTTTTGGGTTCTTATATCGTTTAGTAAATATTCTTTAATATGGACTCATATTTTTTCCCATATAAAAGTAAGTTGGAATTTTTTTTCATATTTTTTTTTGCATTTTCGTGAATTTTGAATTGTGTTGTTATTGCACAGGACCATCGATATGTGGGAGAAAATATTAGAAAACGTTAATAAAGTTAGAGTAAAGAAATTAAATTATTAAAAAAAAAAAATGAAATGAAATTGATGATCAGTTGCTAAGCAATCATATGTACAATTTTGCTAATAATAGGTAATGCAAGTCCATAAGCAGTGCACACATTGCATACCTTTCATGATATTCTTCTTCTTCTTATTTGGCCGCAAAACATGCCAATCGTTCTCTTCTGTGCCAACTGACGCGCCAATTTCTAAATGCCAAGTGCATCCAAGGCCTTCTCCACTTGATTTTTCCGTCGCAGCAGGGGCCTTGCTCTTCCTCTGCTACCACCAGCAGGTTCCGAGTTGAATACTTTCAGAGCCAGAGCGTCGTGACATTGTCTATTCTTAAAAAAAAAACATAGGCATTTTTATTGCTTCATGTGGATTTGTTACGAAATCACTTGAAAAAAAATCTACAAAATATATACAAAAATTGTGCAAAGCAATTATGCTTTAATCAAGTTCACAGATTAGTCAAACTCCGACTAATTCGAATAGAAAAGGAGACGCTTGTATTCAGCTCTGATTGGATGTTATCTTTTTGCCACGGCGAGGCTAATTCTCTACAAGTCGCACAGCTTTTCGCCGGCTTCAATTAAATAGGCGTTCGTTTTATTTGTTTTTTTCCAAATGAAATAATATATTTAAAAGTTTCACGAATCTGCACTTTCAGTTTATTATTTCGCACCGTTTCTTCTTCTTCTCCTCCTATTCTCCGCCCACTTTCTCAATTTCAAGCTCAATTTAATTTCCTTTTAAGAAATTTTCTTTCACCATTGGCAGCTCTACGCAGCAGCAAAGAGCAAATGAAAAAGTTTTATTCAAGCTTCTTTTCTTTGCCAACTTGTTTTCATTATTTCGAACTTCAGCTTAATATACTCATACGCTGCATGATATCTACAGTTACTGCAACGCCATGTGCCATACAACGTAGCTTAGTGCCTGTCGTTGGCTGACGTTTGGAAATGCATGCAGCAGCAATAGTACTCGTTATAGTAGGAGCAGTAGCAGTAGCAGTAAGCACCACCAGCAACGCCACACGCAGTTTAATTTAGTTCAATTTCTGCTGAGTTTTAGTTCGAAATTTCCACTTTGTGTCGCTCCCTATTCAAAAAGTTAAAACTATTTACTCTACTATATACAAACGCATCAACTTTTTCGATTGCATGTACATGCAACAGCAATTTCACATATTCGTACGCATTCGCGGGCACATGCAATCATACATACATACTATGTACATATGTGTGAATATATGTATGTTTCTTTTCGAAAGAAATGATACATTTTAGTTTGTATGAAAGATTTTATTAAACTTAAATAACTTTCACTGAGCCGAATTAAGAGACTAGAAACTAAATCGTTTAGCTGTGTTTGGTAGAAGTTGAAATGAGTTTGTCGAAAAAGCAACAATTCGCATAACCTATGCTATGCTATGAGTTGATTTGTTGTGGAGGGTGTGTCTTTAATCGAAAAATAGGTTTAACCTCGAACAAAAAAAAAAAAATATTAAGTATTTGTGTGCGCTCCTTTTTGAACCAAAAAAAAAAAAAACCCAGCGCTTAAAATAATCCGTTTTGCTCAGGTGAGAAGTAAATACTTTGAGATTTATATGCAAATTAAAATTTAAAAACCCCCCAAAATTCGGGCGAAAACAGTAAAGTAATACATAAAGATATTACTTCTTAAGTAAAAAAAAAACGTCGTAATAATAACGCAAACTTTATTTTGGGGGGTATCTCAGCAAATGGTTGAAGAAGACATCAGAAATTAGCTCAAAACCCCTCTATCTAAGGTGTCCTTCAACTAAATTCGGAAAAAGGGTGTTCTTCAACAAAATCCGGATATAGGGCATTTCTCAACCTGATTGCTGAGATAGGGCGATCTTCCACTCAGCCGTCGCTATAAGTACATACGTATAAACAGTCATAAATTACAGAAATATCTATATATATATACTAGCAGACCTGGCGAACTTCGTCCCGCCCAAAATAAATTTTTTGTATTGACACATTTGTGCTCATCATTTTCACCAACAGTACTGTACCATGAATACTTCCAGAGATATGCAGTATAAAAAATCCGGTTGGTATGAGAGGTGCCACGTCATTTTTTCCAATAGCCCCAATTTTTCTTCATGACTATGCGATTGATTTTATATATCTTATACATACCAAGTTAAATAACCGCGCGCGTATTAAATATATGTTTTTAAATTTTCCGAAAGCTACCGCTACACGGTAAGCCGGGCGTATCAATTTTGAGTAAATTAGCGTCCTTAAATTTCAAAATATTGAAGTTTAAAGCATTTATGAAATTTACCGTTATATGAAAAGTGGCCCTAATTTTAGTCCGATTTCATCAATTTTCAATGTTTTGCTTTCATGTGGCAAGCACAATAACCATACCGAGTTTCGTACAAATTGGTAGAACGGTTACCGACATACATATAAGTGATCATAAGTGAGCGGTGCCGTGCCCATTTTCCAAAATTTTACCATAAACGCATTTCTTGATAAAGAATTGTCGCAAACATCAATTTTGAATAAATTGCTCTGATATAAAAAAGAATCCAAAATAGGTTTGGATTCAAATCCTCGTTGTCACTAGCTGTTGGAAGAATTAGAGGATAACAATCTCCCTGTCAAGTTGAAGTAGCGGCGAATCAGCTGCACTTGATAGCAGTGTGGTGAATAAGGAAATGGATTAGCAACAAGAGTTTGCAGGGTGTGCATAGCTCAGTGGTTACTGTTGCTGATTTTGAATACCGATGATGCGGTATCGATTTCTGCTGAAGTCTAGAGAGAGAAGTCTGATGAGGAGATGTGGTGATCTCCGACATAACAGCTATAACTTCTAGCACTTAGATTTTGTTGCTTTTTCCATTTTTCCTAACAAAGTTATCGTGAAAAATGAAAAAAAAAAAACAAAAAAAAAATTATATTTAAATAATATGTGCGCCGGGTATATTTACTATTCGGTTTCGCTCGAGCTTGAACTTTTCTACTTGTTTCAAATTAACTTGTATTTTATTTTTTGTTATAATAATATCTGTGGTCATAAGCAATAATCGCCTAAGTCGAAAAATCTGAATCCGAGAAAAATCGATTTAAAGATTTGGATTGTAATGTTAGACTTATGGGGAAACCAAAATATTTTCATCTATAACTTTTTAAATAGCTTAGCTAAGGAGATGGAAGTTTCACGTAAACATAGAGTAGTAGTTGCAGAAAACGATAGCATATATAACTCAATTCTTTCTTAAGTCGACTTAGGCGGTTATTGCTTATAACCAGACCTGTATTTCCTTCTATTACAAAAACCATAGGAAACCAAGTTTCAAACTAAATACGTACAAAAATAAAACAAAACTCAACAGAGTTGTATCAAATCCTCGCACTTTTTGTTCAGAGTTTCTAGAACATTTTCGGGTTTACACTTTTATAGCTGAAGCAAGTTTGAAGTAGCCAAAAAATGCGCCACTTCACACTAGCACTGATTGGGCTGTAAAACTGCATACCTAAAACCTTGGTGAAACCGCTTGGGCGATTACAGCACCAAAAAAGGTATAGAAAAATCGTATAGAAAAATGTTTGATTGAGTTTCCATTTGTCTGCAGATTATACGTCACACGTCGTCGCCTGGGTAAAAGATTGTCGTATGTTAATTTCGGCAGGTTGTGGGAAATCGCGATTGAAGTTTGGAACGCAATTTCTCGAAAACGCGAAGATAGATTTTCTCCAAAGTCTCTGAAAATGTTGCTAGTTAACAAAATTCTTAAATTATTTAATTTTTAATGTTTATTGTTAATTAGTTTTGAGTTGAGTTTAAGTAAAATTTTGTCGTAAGCGTCATTTGTCCACAATTTGGCAGCCACTTTGTATGAAATACGACAAAATGTGATCAAAATACGAAATTAACGACACCTTTTACTAAATATCTCGGAAACTAGAGGAGATACCAAAAAATGGAGAGCGCCATTTAATTTAATATGACTGCATCACTAACTAATTTTTTTGTAAATTATCGAAAAGAAATTAGTGAATATCTCTGAAACAAAAGGAGATATCTAAAAACTGATAACACCAATCGAAAGACCTTCGTTCAAAATATATAACTGCTTCTAGAACTAAAAATCGTCAAAATCGCGCTTACGGCAATCTTTTACCCAGGCGACGCGACGTGTGCTCCTCTAATCCAACTCTTTGATATGCGAGTATTTAGCGAGTTCCTGTTTTGTTTGCAGCNTTATGTTAATTTCGGCAGGTTGCGGGAAATCGCGATTGAAATTTGGAATGCAATTTCTCAAAAACGCGAAGATAGATTTTCTCCAAAGTCTCTGAAAATGTTGCTAGTTAACAAAATTCTTAAATTATTTAATTTTTAATGTTTATTGTTAATTAGTTTTGAGTTGAGTTTAAGTAAAATTTTGTCGTAAGCGTCATTTGTCCACAATTTGGCAGCCACTTTGTATGAAATACGATAAAATGTGATCAAAATTTCTACTAAAATAACGACACCTTTTACTAAATATTTCGGAAGCTAGAGGAGATACCAAAAAACGGAGAGTGCCATTTTAAACATATTAATTAGTCTAATATGACTGCATCTGGAACTATTTTTGTTTGTAAATTATCGAAAAAAATTTAGTAAATATCTCTGAAACAAAAGGAGATATCTAAAAACTGATAACACCAATCGAAAGACCTTCGTTCAAAATATATAACTGCTTCTAGAACTAAAAATCGTCAAAATCGCGCTTACGGCAATCTTTTACCCAGGCGACGCGACGTGTGCTCCTCTAATCCAACTCTTTGATATGCGAGTATTTAGCGAGTTCCTGTTTTGTTTGCAGCCCTACGGCCATCTGAGGTAAATCTTTTCGAGTAACCGTTATGCCTAATATGCCACTTTGCCTTATACAAACATAAAAATATACTTTGGGACATGCATGCGTTTGTACGAGTGTGTTGGGCCTATGTGACTACTACATATATGCACTTATGTATGTATGTATATTTACAACGATTCCGAGCATAAAGACCAGCAATGGTGGAGTTAAGTTGCGAAGTATCACTCATACGCCTCGTAAAATAATAAACTGCACGGATAAACAATTTTGCCTGTCAAGTTGAACTCAGCAGAAATTTCCTCCAGTTGACGTGCGATATGCTCTACTCTTTGTTTGCATTTATGCCGGCATGTGGGTGTGTGGGTTTGTGCGTGGCGGGTGTGTGTGCGTGCGTGTGTGCAGTTTTGTACTAAGTGCACTTGTCAGAGCGTTTAAAAAGAGCNTTGATATGCGAGTATTTAGCGAGTTCCTGTTTTGTTTGCAGCCCTAAGGCCATCCGAGGTAAATCTTTTCGAGTAACCGTTATGCGTAATATGCCACTTTGCCCTATACAAACATAAAAATATACTTTGGGACATGCATGCGTTTGTACGAGTGTCTTGGGCCTATGTGACTACTACATATATGCACATATGTATGTATGTATATTTACAATGATTCGAGCATAAAGACCAGCAATGGTGGAGTTAAGTTGCGAAGTATCACTCATACGCCTCGTAAAATAATAAACTGCACGGATAAACAATTTTGCCTGTCAAGTTGAACTCAGCAGAAATTTCCTCCAGTTGACGTGCGATATGCTCTACTCTTTGTTTGCATTTATGCCGGCATGTGGGTGTGTGGGTTTGTGCGTGGCGGGTGTGTGTGCGTGCGTGTGTGCAGTTTTGTACTAAGTGCACTTGTCAGAGCGTTTAAAAAGAGCTGCCGCTTTTACCTCTCGCTGTGTGTAGCTTTACGTTGAGCTGCTGCTGCTGCTGTTGCTGCTGCATGCCTTTGTTTGTTGCTGCCTCACACCGTTGCGCAGTGCATAACACAGCACACACAAAACAGCACAGCGCCACACAAAGCCAGAAACGCCATGCAAAACGCCTCACAACCGCACACTGACTGCTGCTGTCTACTAGTAGAGCTGACATTTTGACAGCAACAAACAAGGCTAAATAACACATAAAACCGAAAAGTGTGTTTCAACTTGTTCATTTTGATGGTTTTGTGAATGTGGGTTGTTGCTGCTGGTAGTGCTACCGCTATTGCTTTTCTTTGGCCGTACTGGCAAGTTGCACTATGCAAATACCATCATGCTCCAAAGTAGCAGCAACAACAATCATACATACAACAGGCTTTTGTGGGGGAGTCGTTAAGGACGATGGTAAATACTGTACTAAACTATTTGTTGGTGTTTTTGCTATGTCGTTGTGGCATAGTTTTTTTTGTTTTTGTTTTTTGCCTTTGCCAAGTGACCAAGTGCAGCGATGGAGCTTAGTCAAAGCCGAAGGCATAGAAAAAATCGAAATGACAACAACAAATTGGTCACAATATGCTGCTTGTGCTGAGTGAAGTCCACTTTGGGAAATTTCAAAAATCACTTAACAGCATTAAAGTGGTGTACTCTCACCGAATTGCGCCACGGAGGCGGGGATATTGTGCGGCGTTGAGTTCACTTTGCTACGTGCCAGTATCTATGTAAGTAGGGCTGTGGAATTATATAGGTTTTATAGAAAAACGGTAGCATTTTTCACCGGCTCAAAATGTCGCTAAAAAACATCGTGTTGAACCGACAGATGGGAAGCTAAGGCTTAGCTGGAGGAGCATGCGCTTAGAGAGGCTGTTTATCTATTTGAAAATAAAGGCATTCATTTAGGTGCCTCAACCGTTACGAATTCCATGGCAAAAATGAATGTGGAAGTCGTCGCTGCGATCCTTGCAGCACTAGCAGCACTACTAGAAGTGGCATTCTTAAATACATGCGACAAGTTAACGTTCCGGAAATATGGAATGGGGTTCATTATTGACCTGACATTCGTAAACAATAGACTTTTAAGGCGTACATTTTAGGAGGTATGCGAAGACTGCGCATCGCGATCACCACACTATTATATTCTCGGTAAATAAATGCCTTCATTCAAATAGCCTGCGACGCCTTAATGAGGCGAAAGACTTCGTCGTCCCGACGCCCACCTGTATACTGGTGAAACGAAGAGATCGCGGCACTACGTCGGCAATGCAACAGGGCAAGACGAAACTATCAGAGAGCTAGAAGCCAAAACAAAACCTTTGCAGAGCTGCTAAGTGCCTACACATTAAAGCGTACTGAGCTTAAACGGGCCATAAAGTGCAGTAAAAAGAAGCGCTTTGATAGTTTGTGTGGCAGCGCCGATAAAGTCCCCAGGGGTCTAGCATACAAGGTTGTTACTAAGAAGCTACAGAAGTCGATACGACCACAGTTCTCGTGCCCCTGAAAGCTGGAAAAAATAGAAAGCACACCTTTTTCGGCACAGCCACTCTTTCAGCGGGAAATATTCCCCTCTACAGAATACGAGTTCCCCACAGCTACGAGGGAAGAAATTATTTGAAGACAGAAAGTCGCCCAAACCTGGCCAGTCCCAAATTGCTGGACAAATACTGACGGGAGATGATCTTTGCTGCAGCTTCTATGCAAATGATGTTATTGAAGACGCGGAACACTGTTTTTTCGTCTGTTCGCGGTTTGCAAACGAAAGGGATGACTCGAGCATTGAGGTGGGGAGGCCACTTACGGTTGAAGACCTAGTGGATACTAAGCAGAAAGACGGCCAATTGTGAAATACATTTCCTTATAAATCTTCTTTCTTCTTCCTCTTTTTTGGCGCTGTAACCGCCTAAGCGATTTTGGCCGAGTTCAGCAAAGGACGCCAGTCGTTTCTCCTCTGTGCCAACTGACGCCAGATGTTGTCATTGTCCATGCTTCTGCGCCATATACCAGCACGGGCATGATGAGTGACTTATAGAGCGTGGTTTTCGTACGTCGAGAGAGGACTTTACTCCTGAATTGCCTACTCAGTCCAAAGTAGCACTTGTTGGCAAGAGTGATTCTACGTTGGATTTCAATGCTGACATTATTATCGGTGTTAATGCTGGTTCCCAAGTAAACGAAATTCTCTACTTTCTCGAAATTGTAACTGTCAACAGTGACGTGGGTGCCAAGGCGCGAATGTGCTGACTGTTTGTTTGATGACAGGAGATACTTCGTCTTGTCCTCGTTTACCACCATACCCATCCGCTTTGCTTCCCTATCCAACTTGGAAAAGGCAGAACAGACTTCGCGGTTTTTGTTACCGATGATGTCGATGTCATCGGCATAAGCCAGCAATTGCACGCTCTTGTAGTAAATTGTTCCTGAGCGGTTCAGTTCTGCAGCTCTTATTATCTTCTCCAACATCAGATTAAAGAAGTCACATGAAAGGGAGTCGCCCTGTCTGAAACCCCGTTTTGTGGCGAACGGCTCGGAGAGGGCTTTTCCAATTCTGACGGAGCTGGTGGTATTGCTCAACGTCATTTTACACAGCCGTATGAGTTTTGAGGGGATGCCAAATTCAGACATAGCGGCGTATAGGCAACTCCTTTTAGTGCTGTCAAAAGCGGCTTTAAAGTCGACAAATAGGTGGTGAGTGTCGATCCTTTTCTCGCGGGTCTTTTCCAAGATTTGGCGTATTGTGAATACCTGGTCTATGGTGGATTTGCCAGGTCTAAAGCCACACTGATAAGGCCCAATCAGTTCATTGACGGTGGGCTTCAGTCTTTCACACAATACGCTCGATAAGACCTTGTAACCTATGCTTAGAAGGCTGATCCCGCGGTAGTTGGCGCGAATGGCGGAGCCACCTTTCTTGTGGATTGGGCAGAGCAGACTTAAATTCCAGTCATCGGGCACGCGTTCATCTGACCATATTCTGCATACGAGCTGACCATCAGCTCCTCGCCGCCATACTTGAATAGCTCGGCTGGGAGGCCGTCAGCTCCAGCAGCTTTGTTGATTTTCAGCCGCGTAATCGCTTTTCGTACCTCGTCATAGTCAGGCGGTGAGACAGCTACTCCATCATCATCGACAGGGGACTCGGGTTCGCCTTCTCCACAACTTTCCGTGCTGCTACCATTTAGTAGGGCGGAAAAGTGTTCCCTCCATAATTTAAGTACGCTCTGGACATCAGTTACTAGGTCGCCATTATTGTTCTTACAGGAGTGCGCCCCGGTCTTTAAACCTTCCGTTCAAGCTTTCAAGCAAGTTTCAAGCTCTTCGCACTCACGTATTTCGGCCTCTCTCTTGAGAGAAATGTCATTTTTAATGCAATTATTGATTGTTCATATTTACAAAATATTTCTAAGTGTTTTTATGATGCTAATTGGAAAAAAGATATTTTTTTATGTTACACAATTTTTTAATCGATTTTCGTTTGGAAAATTCAGTAAAATTGCCACGCTATGCTCTCGAGCGAAACGTTTTAAGCAAAATAAGCATTAAAAAATTAATTTCTAGTACCCGAAAACCGCATACATACATATGTACATATAGGCTGAATTTCTTTATTCATTCTGAACGTTTGGAATAAACTTTTCTGTTTATTTATTCTTTAGAACGTTCCTGATGATATGTTGACGTATATTTCAAACGCATTCTGTTTATTCCGGCTGTGAAATGAGATTATCCGGAATGTATAAAGAAACGCAGCCATAGTATAGATACAGTTTCTTAAACAAATGTAACCAAAGAAATCGGTTAGGGATTAATAACTACAATTAAAAATAAGGAGACTCGAAAACTATTTTAGAGCTATGCTTTCATGGACTCCTGCTTTCAGCGTAGCCAGTAGAATATGCCAGTCGCCGAAACGAAGTAGAAAAAAATTCGACCCGCCCTAATGTACCGGTCTGCAATACGTTCATGATATCGATTGTGTCATACCTTGCAATCAACTAAAACTAGAATCTGCATTTCGCTATGAACTTGGCAGTAAAAAAGAGCTCTCGAACCAATCTAACCAATCTAACTAATCTAATAACCAAAAGCGCTCTTCTGTTAACAACTCCACTACAGGCGAATTTGAAAGCTCGCTCATATATCTAGCTAAATAATGCTATCGTTAATCGCTGACCATGAGACATATGTACATATGTATGAGGCGGTGGTGGCGCATATGCGATGGAGCATCGAAAACTACCTGCGCTTTCCTCGGGGCTGGGTGTACTGTATGGAGCTGAGTGCGTGGACACCACACACTGATTGCCATGACGACAGGGGGCCACTACAATAACATCTACACGAGCCTGCATATATGTAATTCTAACACCCATTCGAAGCACACAAATACATATACAGGGTGTCCCAGAAGTAACGTGCCAAACTTTAGGGCAAGGTAGGTGGGGGGG
>NW_016165904.1:0-11234 GCF_001687245.7 Rhagoletis zephyria | reverse complement strand
AACTATTGCCAGCAAACTAGCTAAGTATAAAAGTGTTTGCCTGCAATGTTGTGTTGTTGCTGCCAATCGGTCGGTTGCATGTACAGACTTGTGTATGCGAGTACAAACACGTGCATACATACATACATACATGCAGGCTAGTTTGTAGTTGGCCCCCCTTTTTGTTGGGGGCTTTTGCAGTTGGTGGTAGTAGTGAAAATTTTCTATAGCTAAACGAATAGTTGAAAGAAATATTTCGAGCACAAAACAAGAATTTTTACAACGTTTTTACATTTTGCTCGGCTTGACTGTGTCGCTGGCAAAGTCGACGCTAATAAAAGATTAAAAAAAAAAAATCACTTAAAAAATGCTGATGCAGCTGCCTGGTTGAAGTGAGTGTGGCAGGATGCGATCGACGGACCGGTCAGTGCGTTGATTTGTGTTGTGTTTTTCGGTTTTTTCGTTGTTGTTCGGTTTGAATAGTTGTTGGTGTTTCTTTCTTGTGTTTGTTCTCAACAACTCTAGAGTCCCGCTGTGTACCTAACAAAACTACAAAAAAAAAAAATGAAAACAACGCCAACGCAAACGCTTTAAATTGGGACCACAAAAATAAACAACAAATTAGAAAACAAATAGCAAAACAAAATTGTTGTGCGTCGCGNCTTGACTGTGTCGCTGGCAAAGTCGACGCTAATAAAAGATTACAAAAAAAAAATCACTTAAAAAATGCTGATGCAGCTGCCTGGTTGAAGTGAGTGTGGCAGGTTTCGATCGACGGACCGGTCAGTGCGTTGATTTGTGTTGTGTTTTTCGGTGTTTTTTTTTGTTGATGCTGTTTTTGAATAGTTGTTGGTGTTTCTTTCTTGTTGGTTCTCAACAACTCTAGAGTCCCGCTGTGTACCTATGAAAAAATTAACAAAACTACAAATAAAATTAAAACAACGCCAACGCAAACGCTTTAAATTGGGACCACAAAAACAAACAACAAATTAGAAAACAAATAGCAAAACAAAATTGTTGTGCGTCGCGGTTCGTTGAATTGCCAAAGTGACAGAAGAAAAGCGTAAAACTGCAATTGAATTGTTGTGGCCGAAATCATTGCAACATGCGCTTAAAAGCGCGCTGTCACATGAAGAGTGGGCGAGTGAAGATGTGTGGGTGGTTGGGTGGGGTGCGGACACGCGGCGGCATTTGGCGATTGTGTCAACTTCAGTGCGTTCGAAAAGTTATTTTGAGNGTGCTGTGCACTGTCACAAGAAGAATGGGGGAGTGAAGATGTGTGGGTGGTTGGGTGGGGTGCGGACACGCGGCGGCATTTGGCGATTGTGTCAACTTCAGTGCGTTCGAAAAGTTATTTTGAGAGTTTATGGTGTTTGGAGAAAAGTATATACGACTTAACTTTACGTGATATTTTACAATTTTTAGAGTTGTCATACACTTGCTTAAGGGAGATGAAAAAATTTGGCAATTTTTAAAAGCTTTTATTTAACTTGTGTTGTATGTATGTCTATATGAATGTTAGTATGTTTGTTTGGGTAAAATCATGCAATACATTTTTAATCAACTTCCCGATAAGCTTGAAACCTGAAAGTTAGTTCAGCAGCCACCGAATGAAGGGTGAATCAATGCGCTAGGTGGCAAAAAAAAAAAAAAACTACCGGTAGATGGCACAGAAGTCGAGATATTTGGAGAACCCGTATTTGGGGTGCGATTTGGTTCATATTGCTTGCTCCAAAAAGATAATTTTACTAGTAACTTATTTGTTTATGCTCAATCCTGCCTTCGATACTATGGCTGGGACTATTCGTGTCTTTGGATATTTCTTCGGATGTTCGTGTTACGTATAAGATATGGATATCCGGTTAATATCCGAACCCGGCTAACTGTTAGAAAAGATATGGCAACACCCTAGTGAATCAAAAGGAATTTATAGGGGACATTTCTGCTATGGTTTTAACCGTTTGCCTTTTTGATCACTTTTTTGAACGTGTGCATACATAAATTGAAAATTTAAATCAGGATTGATTCCTTTTTCTACTAAAGTAAGTGCTATATAAAATAAAAGTAATTGTCATTTATTGGAGGATTANCCCGGTTAATATCCGAACCCCTAACTGCTAACTGTTAGAAAAGATATGGCAACACCCTAGTGAATCAAAAGGAATTNTCCGGTTAATATCCGAACCCGGCTAACTGTTAGAAAAGATATGGCAACACCCTAGTGAATCAAAAGGAATTTATAGGGGACATTTCTGCTATGGTTTTAACCGTTTGCCTTTTTGATCACTTTTTTGAACGTGTGCATACATAAATTGAAAATTTAAATCAGGATTGATTCCTTTTTCTACTAAAGTAAGTGCTATATAAAATAAAAGTAATTGTCATTTATTGGAGGATTAAAATAAATTCACAGATATTTCAAACGACAATCAAATACATATAAGCATTGTGAGGTGTGTGAGGGTGTGGGATCCATCACTGAATCCGTAACACCAACAAATAGTAGAAAACATCTCTGCGCCCTCAGCCACAATATGTAAATGTGTTTTCAAATTTTTATTTGGATCAAATTTGTTATTACAATCGTTCAAACAAACTTATTTTCAAACTAATGTAGCTCATGCCAGTTTATTTGCTTAACTCGTTGCCTACTCTCTTCTCGAGAAGGAACAGACTTTCCTCTGGTACCAGCCTCTCGACCCGCATTGACTACTTTCAGAGCTAGAGCGTTTTCGAACGACATGACCTAGTCAGCGTTGCCGTAGGTTTATAATTCGCTGCACTATATTCATGTCGTTGTAAAGCTCATCGTGCCATCGTCTGCTGTACTTGCCAATCGCTTTGCTTCCTTATTCAACTTGGAAAAGGCAGAACAGACTTCGCGGTTTTTGTTACCGATGATACCAATGTCAGCGGTGTACGCCAGTAATTGCACGCTCTTATAAAAATTGGCCCTTTTAATGCTGGAACTTATCGCTCCTTGAGCACCTTGGCCTTGAAATCGCCAAGCCCCTTTTTTATATCGTGTCAGGGGCAGCGCTCCTATGCACACTCCAAATGCTGATAGAAGAGATTCTTGGATGCCTCGTACTTCTATTTCATCGGGCATGGGCAAAGATTAGCGAGTTTTTGAAGAATCTCGCTTTGATGCGGTAAACGCCAGTACTCGGCGACGGAGGGTCTCTCCCTTGGGCTGTTGATGGTTTTAGGTTTTCGAATGTTTGGAGAGAGTTTCCACGTGTTTAAAAGAATACATTAAAATTATCCAGGAAATGGGTTTGAAAGGGATTTATTTATTCCTGTCCTTTATTTAGGAGAGTTGCCATTTGTTCGAACAATCAAATTCGAATGAGTTCACCAGTTTATTGAAATACATGTGTATCACAATGCAGACGAATTCAATCTTCATACTTCAAAAATGGAAGGTAAAATTAAAGACCCTAGCCTGCAGATGTGCGATAAAGTTTTGATTTATTTTGAATTAAAAACTTTATTCGACGGTATAGGTTCATTTGAAATTTGATGAAACTAAAATCCTACACTATGCGAGACTCCTCTTCACTCAGGAACAGCTGCACGGTTTTATATGAAACTGGATACTCTGATCTCTTAGAACTCTGACAAATTTTTGGAATATTATTTAAATTTTTGAAATTAAATTTTTGACGTTTTAACGCCATGCGGGCTAACTAGTATTTTTTAAAGTCAGGTCACTTGTAAGCCTTTGAATATCATTCAATCACTCAGCCTATAATCTACCTTAGCCGCTTGGAATTTCGAGCGTTTCTCAGCAGAAGAAATATTCTTTTTTTTTCCTTTAAGCTTTAGTACAGAGTTTGCCAGGGCAATTGCTGGCATTTCTGCTCTTTTGTATTTGCACTCTTTCTGCACTTGCATTTTATTACTTCCGATTTCGATTGTGAAGCGGAACTCATTTATAAAAAAAGGAAATGTTTTTAAAGATCAACGCCTCAATGAGTTTAAGGAAAGTTAACATTTACCCATACACTACTGCAGGCCTTTAACCTAATAAATAAACCTGTGTAAACTGCAAGTGTTAGTGTATTCGTGCTTACCCCCAGACTTGTTGGCAAAAGTGTTTCTTTGGGACCAATTGCCGCAAAATGAACATAGAGTGGTGGTGAGCCACATACCGTAAACGTCAACAACCCGCAACCGACAACAGCAAACAGCAAACAAATGTGGCATATCCATAAGTGATGTCGAAGGATGATGTGAGTATTTGTATAGCCAGCGCTGCAAATGGAGGGCTGGCGGAGGTAAAAGCCGAATGAGGCACATATGTATGTATGTATGTTATATGTGTTCATACTGGATACGCCTATGTATGATATATTGCTGCCCATATGCGCTGTTGCTTGTGTACGTTTTTATATACATATGTATGTAAAGGATGCTGACAGGTTTTATGTGGAAAAAATTTAATATCAAAATGTAAGGTAGACACTGACTAAGCAAACATTTAAAAGGTTCCACAGCACCAAGCAACAACAAATAAGGCACGCACGCTCAGGTGCACATGACAAACTAACCGAGAACGGCCGAATGAGGGCCACATTTTAGTGACGTTGCGGGGGCCTCGCACACCGAAAGTGACATTTTAAGTAGCATTTCAATTAAGTGTTAAGTGTGAGGAAACCTTCGATGGCAGCTGTGTGTCTGTGTTTGTACGCCTGTGTTGCGTGATGCGGCCCAGGCTGTTGTTATGATTGTAGCTGATAGTGAAATATGAATGGATGAATAAGCGTAGATACCCTGCAAACCATTTTTTTTTAGAATATTCTGAATTGTAGAGAAATTTTAAAGAGTTCGTATATATCTCGATCGATTTTTTGCCGAATTTTCTAAAATGCAATAAGCTGTGCACACTCCGATTCGTTTACGAAATTTCGGAATAAATTCGTTGAAGCCGTGAAAATAATGTTGCTATGTGAAGAATTTCTTGTAGAATTTGTTCAGAATGGTCTTTATTTTTCGTACGGAAATTTCTTTACGATTTCGTGTCGACAACGACATGCAATTTTCTTTGAAGATTCATAAAAAAATCGTTACAGAAATGAGATACTCCTAAAGATTTCGTTAAGATTCCGGGAACTTTTGGGTTTGCAGGGTATGTACATATGTATGTATGTATGTATGTATGTATGTGTGTATGTATACTTGCATATGTAGATAAATGTTTGTTTGCTTGGGTTATTTGTGCAAATATTACAACACGTTTGCTTGCTCTTTTTCGCCGCAGCAGCAGTATTTAAGCCAAGTAATGTTGTTCCTCCTTTGGTTGCCTGTAACAGCTGATCTTGTTGTTGTGATTATATGTAAGTACATATTAGTGTGGTGTTTGTTAAAATGACAGCTGTCAGTTGTTGTTGAAATTGCCACTCTCTTCCATTTCCCATTTGCACACACACACACTTGCGCAAATATGTTCATAGTACTTCATACTCACGCAGCTGCTGTGAGCTGCATATGCACGTGGACAGCTTTTCGAATAACTTATGTGCGCTTGAAAGGAAATCAGTTGTTGGTGTGTGTGTATGTATGTAGGTGCAGGCGTGTATGTAGTCATTTATCTTCTAGTAGGTGTGTTTATATGTTGAGATGATCAAGTGACAAGACATACAAGTACATACATACATAAGTGGCAAAGTTCGGTGTGAAACGAGTTGAGCGTAGGAATACATGCACGCACACACATTGTGCGGTGCGTATACGTAACATTGAGATGATATCTACTGTATGTACTCGTATTTACATAAGTAAATAATCGCTTGCCGCAAAATATTGTTTGTGATGAGTCGAATATATACACAAAGAGCGTACCACCGAATACGAATTTTTTTATTAAAAAGTAAANCTATTTACATAAGTAAATAATCGCTTGCCGCAAAATATTGTTTGTGATGAGTCGAATACATACACAAAGAGCGTACCACCGAATACGAATTTTTTTATTAAAAAGTAAACATTTTTCACCTTAGGGAGCGTTCCTGAAGATCCTGAAGAAAGCTCGAAGGATTTCAAAATAATCCAAAAAAGACTTTGAAAAGCTACGAAAAACGTGAAAAATTGCGAAGAATTTAATTTTGTTACATTCATGAATCACATAAAAGCAGACTGTGTTTTCATTTAAATTTGGAGCAGAGCTGTATAATGATTGAATCAATTGAGTGTGTAATCATACTTACTTACTTTTCAAAAATATGATTGTTTGATTTTAAAAATTCAACACCTTTTACATTGGTTACACATTAAAATTACCAAATGCTAGGGAAAAATCACAAAGGTAATGTGAATGCAACACAGAATGGGGATTTTTTTTTTGTCTTAATTTGGACACTCGCAAACGTGAACAAAATCATAAANGGATTGTTTGATTTTAAAAATTCAACACCTTTTACATTGGTTACACATTATAATTACCAAATGCTAGGGAAAAATCACAAAGAGAATGTGAATGCAACACAGAATGGGGATTTTTTTTTGTCTTAATTTGGACACTCGCAAACGTGAACAAAATCATAAACGTTAACCCGCTTGGCTTTCACTGGAACACATTATTGAGCGTGCACTGTGCGTATATATTTTTCAGTTTATTTTAAATTTTAGAAATTTATAAATTTTTTTCTTCATTTAATTGGCTTTTTAGATTTTATTATTATAAAAAAAAGTATTTATTTCAGATTAAATTAAATTTTTAGAAACTTATTATTATTATGTACTTTTTTAATTTTTTCGCTTTTAATTTAATTTTCTTTTATTTTATTTTTATTATTTTAATTTAATTTTTTATGTTAATTTTTTATATTATTAATTTAAAAAAAAAANTTACATTGGTTACACATTATAATTACCAAATGCTAGGGAAAAATCACAAAGAGAATGTGAATGCAACACAGAATGGGGATTTTTTTTTGTCTTAATTTGGACACTCGCAAACGTGAACAAAATCATAAACGTTAACCCGCTTGGCTTTCACTGGAACACATTATTGAGCGTGCACTGTGCGTATATATTTTTCAGTTTATTTTAAATTTTAGAAATTTATAAATTTTTTTCTTCATTTAATTGGCTTTTTAGATTTTATTATTATAAAAAAAAGTATTTATTTCAGATTAAATTAAATTTTTAGAAACTTATTATTATTATGTACTTTTTTAATTTTTTCGCTTTTAATTTAATTTTCTTTTATTTTATTTTTATTATTTTAATTTAATTTTTTATGTTAATTTTTTATATTATTAATTTAAAAAAAAAACTTTTTTTTAATTGCATTTATTTTTTAGTAACTTTTATGTTTTCATTGTTTCAGTTTTAGTTTTTATTTTTTAAATAAGTTTTCGTTATATTGTTAGATAATATTATTTTAAAAGAGAAAAATACTTTTTTCTTAATTTCAGTTATTTTAAGTACTCCCTATTCTATTTATATTTCTATTTCTTCTCATAATCCTATTCCTTTTTTTTAATAATTAGATTTTATTATTTTTTTTATTTTTTTTTTATTTTTACGAACTTATTTTATTGATTTTAAATTTAATTTTTTCTCTTGTCTTAATTTTATTTTCCTGTAGTTTTTATTGTTTAAGGTAGGAAAAATGTATAAAATTTTTTAATTTCATTTATTTTTTAGAAAACTTATTGCTAAATGACCTCCGCGCTAGCAATACCTTGAGTTAGTCTTTCGAAAGACAGAAAAGAGCTTTCAAGATAATGGCCAGAATTGAGAATTGAAAGACTGTGGCGAATTGAAAGACAGTTGCCAGAATTCCCTGGAAAATCACTCGAATATTTGGTGAATTTGAGAGTAGGAGAATGAAACAACACTACTGCACCGCAATCCGCAATACACTGCGGTAATGTCTTTTAGTGATGAAAATATATTACAAATTTATTATAAATATTTCCCTAAATGCTTTTGACAGATCTATTTCCAAAGTTTGACAGATTGTAATTATATTTAGATAGACTTTTAAGGTGATATCGGATACAGATCAATTGACTCATGACAGACCGACCAAAGGTGTGTTATTTGCGGTATGGGAAACATTTTTGCGATTAGTTTAAATGTATTCATACATATGGATGCACAAGCATACATACCTACACATATAACATTCCCCAAATCCCCACAAATTCATTATCATGGATTACGGAAATTGTTTGATATTGCAATAATGTAAACTCAATGATTGATGTTCAAGCAAATGCTTGGAAGTAATTTTAAAATATACCATGCACAAAATGTATACATAACTACATTTGTATGTACATACATACGTTTGTAAGAACTAGTGTCTACGAACGTATGATTTGTGGTGTGTTGCTTTCTTTAAGTGATTTTATGCCAGCAGCTAAACTTCAATCCCCCCTTCCTCTACATCCATGCAAAATTGAGTATGAGTTTCTTTCAAATTCATTCTATCAACATGCATACAAGTTGCATCAGAAATTTCTGTTGATTTTTATATCTTATTGCTTGCTCTCACCCTAACAGTACAGTTCAGCGCTACAAAGCATTCAAAGCTGGCGTGGGAAAGTAAACGGTTTCCGATAAAAGAGACGCGGCTGCCTGCGTTCCAAGCCATTGTACTTACCTAAATGTGAAATATCTTTAGCTTAACAGAATTTTGTAAGACGTGATGATTTCATTTTGAAAAGCTTTAAAAATATTTTTGTAAATTTATGCGAATCTTATTTAGTGCTTCAATATTTCAATAGCAGCAGCTGCTGCTGTGCGCTTTCAAGTGCTCAACGCCCGAATTGAAAGTAGTTTACCGAATAATTGGGAAAGCTAAGTGTTTGGAATGAAATGGGTGTTTGTCATAAAAAATATTTACCGTTATGGTGATAACGGTGATAATAAAATAAAAATTGGATTCAAAAGAAAAAAAAAATAAAATTATTTGTATACAAAATTATGAAAGGATAAAAAGCTCAGTAGTGAATGCTGTTTAAATACTCTTCGCATCTCCACTCGGGTCAAGAAAATTATTTAAAAAAATATTGTGTTCCTGAGGTTAGCATATATGTACGGTGACCATAAATATGGATTCAAAATGAAGGACAATTTTTCAAAAATATGCCTACATATATTTACGTAGTATAAAAATATCAAAAGAGTATTTATGATTCAAAATTCTTAATACATTTTAAGCTTTGAATCACGTTTTCTTCATCGATATTAATATTTTTTTACATGAATATTTACAAAAGTATAGTAAAACATATTATAATAACAAAAGCTTACACGAAAAGTGAAAATCTTTAAAAGATTATTTTATAGGCAAATTTTGAGTCGTTCAAAATGAAAACAATACCCTTTTTTTTGGTACTTTTCGCAGTTATTTATCACAAATCGACGTCATGAATCGACGTAAACGACGAGTTACAAAATGCCCTTTACAAAAATATATAATTTGTGCAGATTGCGCTCCATAGCATCTGCATTTCTAATCCGATTTTCATTATCTTTGGCTTAAAATTTGCTGTAATGATATATCTTCTCTATTGAATTTTTAAACTAATAAAAAAAATTATCGAATAAAACTGCGTATTTGATTGAAAATCTCACTTTTTTCGACTTTGATGATAAAATGCAAATGGTCGCCTGTAGCACTAATAATTATAATTTTCATTGAAGTCGCCACAAGTTATATATTTTGGTAGGAGGCATATTAATACCTTTCGAGCTGTAAGTCGCTTACGTTGATTGGGAGATTTTTTCATGAGATATTGAAGAAAAGCTACGAGAAGGACCAAAAAACACTTTTTTGAGAAAATCCATCCATTGTCCGATAATTTTAAAATAACGATTAAAATGCGGGACAAATGCAGGACACCTGGAAAAAATCAGTACATTTTCAGGTTTTTCAGGTTTGAAAAACTACGCAGGACCGACCTTTGAAAAACAGTACGGTCCTGCAAAAAACAGAACGGATGGTCACCGTACATATATGGCCAGTGAATAAGCGGCGTAAAATACAGAAGAGGGAGTAAGAATCTTAATGAAGATAATTTTGTCATTAGTGAGAGTGTTCTTTCCAGTGAAAGGATAGAAATAGGGAGGGGGTTTGGGCAGTCTAATCAGCGTTGCCGTTTTGTTTAAAAATAAGAAAAATTTAAAAATTTTTTCCTGCCTGTCAAAGTGTTAAATTTTTCTTGGGTTTGCTAAATTTTTTGATTAAAATAGTCAAAAAGGATAATTCTCCTGAGTCTAACGCCCTCTAGTGCAGTATTTACAGAGTTCTGGATTCACCAATTCGATCTTCTCAGTTGGGACTCAGTTGTCCGGTAAATGGCTTCGTCTCCACAAGAGCAGACGATGAGCTTCACCTCGTGGCGTGGCTCCCTCGAAGCTCCGGAAGCTTGTAAACAAATATAGAGTTGAGTCCATCCCAGAAGCATTTCAAGAAATTTATTACACGCGATATGACAGTTTTTTGTTGTGTGTTTTTGCCACCAGATTTCGGAGAAATAAACAACAATCGGACAGATTATCATTCGGTATAGCCATTCTCTTAACTTACAGTCCACAGCCCATAGCTGACTTAAAGTTATTCAAAGTTGAGAACTGGCTAGGTAAGATAACGAAACACTGCAACCAGTAGGTCTATTGTACCCTCAACTCTTCGCAACACATTAGCTAGGTTAGAGGCTATATACATTTCAGAATAGATCCCGGGGTAGGGAGTGAATGTCCTTCTATACTGCGCAGAGATGACCTACGGTTCTTTTCCCTTCCCTTTTCCAACGCAGAAGAAAGTCTTATGGTTTCCTTAGCAGCGTCACAGAAGCGCTATAAGTCGCTTGACCAGGTTCCTAAACTCTACAGGTGACCTTTTAATTTATTATGACCGGTAAAAAAAAACTAGAAATGATTCTTAGTTTCCCTTTAGGGATGCCCATCAGCATGCTATATCTTTTCAGCAGCAAACTAAAATACACCGGCTCCGCTGGCTTGGATATGTCGCTTTAATGTACTCCGACGCTCCAGCTCGAATATAGCAGAGGAAGAGGGAGTCCGCCACTGCGATGGAAATACCAAGTGGAGAAGGACCTGGCGTCACTTGGCATTTCAAATTAGCGTCAGTTGGGACAGAAGAGAAACGATTGGCGTACTTTGTTGAACTCGGCTAAAATCTCTTAGGCGGTTACAGTGCCGAATAAGAAGACGAAGAAGAAGTTTCCTTAGATTGTAGTTTTTCTTTCTGAGCGCTACCTTTTTCATGTTGG
>NW_016165903.1:11051-25930 GCF_001687245.7 Rhagoletis zephyria | reverse complement strand
GTGGTTACCCATGCTAGCTCAGCCTATGTTATTGGCGCGGTTCTCAACCCTTGGCCACATTGAGGCGAGGCGGATGTTCCAATCGTCATCTGCACATATCGTCTCACAGGAAGCCCACCCATCCTTGGACCGCTCTTTCCGGTTGTTCACTTCCGGCGGTTCCCCTTTTTGGTATTACTCCAATCACTTCATTCAATTTCTACCCTTCGTCATCTTCCCCTCCCTCCTATATCAATTTAGCCAGTCATTTAGGGCTCCTTTTATTAGTTCAAATTATAACACAATATTTATTACATAACATTTCAAAAACTACACAGTTTATAATATACGCAAATTCTTACATACTACACGAATCTCGACTGGTATTTCCTATCGCACAAAAAAAACCAAACATGAAAGCGCAACTATGGCGCTGCAACATCCACAGGAAACTCTAACAGCCTACCTAAAAGAGCTCTCTTAAGCAGATATATATTTATGGTTTTCCGGGAGCCGGATCTTCTCAGCTCCAAAAAAAAAAATTCTTTAAAATTGGTATTGTTGGTTTGGCGTTTTCCTGGTTTGACGGGACACCGACAAAAATTACACCCGAATTAAAAGTGAATAATTTGGAAACAGAAAATGTGTTAAAAAGAATATTAATATCTTAAAGCTATTGCCTTGACTCCGCCCCTGGATTTCCTCGAGCTCGTTTCCCTGCTGCAGTTTATGGTCAAAAGCTTCACACAATGTTAATTAACATAGTGGTTGTGGCACATGCTGACCGACTCAACGGGTGACACCAATAAAATTTCCTGACGCTATGGCGATATGGGGCATTCCCTCTCAACACATTCGTAAAAGGTATAAAATTTCGTATATCTTAAAAATCTACCACTCACCAGCGAGTTGTGCCGCACCCTTCTGCATCCACGTACGGACGTACAAATTTAAACTCCTGGCACACTAGGGCAAATCACAACAAAAAAAAACAATAAATACCTAACTTGATCTTCTAAGCGTTTCTTACTTACATCTCGCCGGGGGACTTCCTGCCTGTTTCACTGCCTCTAGCCCGTGGGTGCTCTACTCCTACAACCACTCCCTGGCCTTCCAAGTCCGGCCAAGTAGCCTTTCTTCCACTTTAGGAGGGTCCTTAACTTCCGGAATTGAGTCCTCTTGTGTTAGCGCGTATATTTTCGGACCTTTATGGCGCACTTACACTTAGTTTCCTCTCCTTACTAAGGATTTTTAGAAACTACAAAAAACAGGACACTCCGCGGTATTTTTTTTTGTACGCCGCACCTTTTCACATTTTCCCGCACTGGATGTCGATTTCAATAACACGAGGCAGTTCTAACTTCTGGCCTACCGCTAACCCCTTTATATAGGCAGTTTTCAACAGCATCCAAAACACCGTTTTTACCGCATAGTCTTCATTGTTTTCTTTAGCCAATCACAATTGCGCTCACCCTACTTCTATCCCTTTCCCGGCGAGATACTTTATTCACCATACCTCGACTCACGCTCTGGCAACCCCCTTCATTAAAAGCTTTTATAATTTCCCATTGGGTAATTTTTCTTATTCATTCTGTTTTGTGTGACATTTACACACAAAACGACGAAGCCTAGGATTAATTGGTAAATATTAGGCATAGAACATAGAACACGTTAAGTTGCCTTTCTTTTTACAAAAAAAAACATTTGTTTATTGCCCCTAAAAAAAAGGAAGGACGGCATTATCTCCATCATCCAGAGCGGTCCAAAGGTGCTTCCTGAATGTTGAACGCCCAACGTGGGGAACACCCACCCTGACACGGTCTCCTGCCTCGAGAGCTCAGCCGGGCATGTGTTACAAGAGATTTGCTTGCCATACAAGTGCATAATTATTTAAATACAAGAACTTAATTTCCGGGAAGATCAATATACATACATTGCTTTGGTGAAAGAGCTTTACTTTGTTTGTACTTTGCAGGGCAGTTGTGGTGTACCTATTCAGTGATCATTACCTCTCCGCCGACTTGACCCTCATCGTTGGAGAGATGCATTTAAAAACCGCAATGGATTTATTGCTTTATATCCTTGGCATGCCATGCTCCCAGGCTCTTTCCCGTGAGTGACTCCAACAGGTACATGTTATTGCCAAGCGCTTTTGTTATGCGACACTTCGTAAACTTTCTGCTAAATTTCGCGTTTACATTTCGTTTAAAATCGCTTAGTACAAAGTTGCGTTTATACACCTCTTGGCCCGGACTAAAACGCACCTCACGGATTCTTTTATTGTAACGTGCCGCATTTGTCTTGTACGATTCACACAAGTTTTCCTTTATTTTCTCTCGCATTATCATGAGTCTATCACTGGTGTCGAGCAAGCGTAATTCGTTATCGTCGAGGCTATTTAATTTTCTCGCGAGTGCATAATCCGCGCCGTTGGTGAACATATTCACACCGAATAATGCGAAATATGGAGACACCCCGGTCGCCGAGTGTACCGCGCTGCGAAGGGCGCATTCTATTTCTGATAAGTACAGATCCCAATCTCGGTGGTCTTTATCGAGAATTGATGGCAGAAAAAAAAGGCGGATAAGCAGGTGCGTGTACGTGACAACTATTTCGTTTGAACAAGTTTGCGATGATTTGCAAGATGACATAATTATAGTCGATCCCGAGGATTGCCTTTAAAATACAGCAGAAAAGCTGGTGATGATACTAATGTACTCCATCAGCCTATTACAAAAGCTAAAAGTAGGTTAAAGTTTGTATAAAAATACATTTATTGGAGTATTAATTTCTTTCAATAATTTATAGGCTTGGAAAATACTGTCTGCTCTCAGGATGTGAACTGCTCTGAACCAAGGACATATATTAAAAGTGAACAAACGGAAATGATGAAAAACAATGCGGGCTCTGATAACAAAAATATACGTACGAAGGTGCAGGTGTTTTGTATTATACAACGTGCATTTCTATAAGGATAATCACAATCCCGTGCATATCGTCTTGGTGCAACCGATTCCATTTTGTTGTCGGGAATTCGCGAATGCACCGAAATATGAAACTGCTATACCAGATTGCGATTACCCTTAATATTTTGATTAAACGCAACATAAAATTAAATACATATCGCTCATTTACTACAATGCTGTCATAATTCATATTTCCAAAAACCAAAAACTAGAGAAGCTTTAAATTTTGAATTTACATTTACTCCCATAGTGAAAATGAATATATATTTTTTTCTGGTGCGTTTCTGGTAATCGCTACAGCTATGAAATTTTTACACAACATTGAAGAACGAGTATCGGTCATTTCTGCATACTTATCTCGATTTTATAATTAGGGATTCCCTTAAACTGTGTAAAACTCGTAAGTTTACGAGGCTTTTACGCCCCTTTGTGAAAATGTGTAAATAGGTGCGTAAAGTGACTGTTTGATAGATCAAAAAGGATTTTGTGAAGAAATTTTTGTTTCGTAGTATTTTCCATAATATCCCGCCATCTTGTCTCTATCACTCTTGGTTAAAATAATATACAGTCAAAAATGCCGAAAATTAGCAGAAAACCTAAGACAATACAGTTAGTGGATGAACTACATTCATTTTATTCGCGTGTTTTTTTTTCATTTCTTTTCATTATTTCATCATACATTTTAGTATAAAAATTTCGGCCTCTCGGCAACACTGAAGTTTACGAGGTCGTTTGCGCATCCAATTCGCCTCGTAAATTGACGAGCGGCTCGTAAATAGAGCTCCTTGCAAATTTTGACAGTTCTTTTACGAGGCTCGTTAATTTACAAGCTTTACGAGGCTCATACGTGTTAAAGAGAAGACCCCTATTATTAGGTTCATTCCTTATCTTTCTGGACTAAAATCTGAAAAGTGTCAAAATGCCAGAGCGTAAGCAAAATGCGCTCACTAAAAGAGAATAACAGGAAAAGTAAAGGAACGCAAAAAACCAAATTTTTAGTCCAAAGAATGGCAACAACAAAACTAAGTTCAAATAAGAATGGAAATGTATGTACAAAACACATTCACACAAGCACAAGCACAATAAACACCTACTATATCAATTATTTTTTGCCTCCTTCCAATTTCAATTCACTTTTTTTACTTTTTAGATTATTCCCACTTTTTGCGTCTTCTTTAATTTCCGTTAATTTAAATTTAGTTGAGTTTGACACTTTTCAGGATTTTGCCAGAAAAAATTCTTCTGACTAAATCTGACTACTTCGGACTGATGAGAGCCACTCTCACTGGGTGTTGCTCTCTCATTTTTGCTGTCATTTCCGAGTTAAGGAACGCTTTTTGGACTAAATCTGACTACTTCGGACTTTTTCTGACTATTTCTGGGAGATAAGGAACGCAACTATTTTGGATTATCACACAATTGAAGTAATGAGCGGTATGTAAAATGCCTCTAGGGATAAAACGATACCATGAAAGTATCGATACCAGTACTTGAAAGTAGCGTGGAAAGAAAGTATCCAATCCAATCCAATCCATTTTGTGAATCGCGGGATTTTGGGATTTTGAATTGATAATCCCGGGATCCCGGGACATTTCGGGATATTATTACAATTAATTAAAATATGCTAACAAACTGGTTTTGTAGTCTTTCTTTAGTGCGAATACTAGAAATAAAAATAAATTTGTGAAAAGCGAAACGCCGGGACACGTATAACTTCTTTTTTACCGATATAACTTTCCCCGTTAGTTTGAACCCTTCCCGATCACTGACCCCTACCATTTGTCTCACAGTGTTATTAATTAAAGCATGTTTTTTTCTGGTAACCATTTAATGATTAAATACGATTATTTGCACCTTTTTAATGATTAATAATCAATTATTTTCAAAAAAATTTTATCAATTAATTTTAATTACATAATTATTTTTGATTATTTTCAATTATTTTTGAAAATTTTTAATTATATGATTATTATAATTATTTGATTGTTTTAAATTATATTTGATTTTTTTAATTGCATTATTTGATTATTTGGAATGGTTTTCGATTTTTTTAATTATACGATTAATATAATTGTTTGATTATTATTTTTTTTTATTTTAATTCGACTTATGAGTATAAATTATGAATATATATTGTACAATGTTCGGGAATGCAATTTCTGTGATTAATGCTGTAGTGTGAACGATATATATAGGAAATTAACAAATTAATAGTTATTGTTAAACCCGCACAGTGTAGATATTGACAAAATGTAATATCTCGAGATCAAAAACATCTAGCGAAATAAACTTAACAGCATTTTAAAGCCTATGAGATAGAAAATCGAGGAAGCATAATCTCCTTGGTTAAAAAAAAGTTGCCTTCACACTTCAAATCGCCTTCAAATTAGGGGGTTCTCAATAGTTCTCATTTTTTACTTGAAAACAGTATGAGGTGCACTTTTTAATAAGTTTTAAACAGATATTTTTGATGTTCTTGCATCAAGGAATCCTTTTCAATGGTAGCAGGCACCGAAAGAGGAGTTGTGTATATTGTTTTAATAATAATAATAATCCCAACGGTTTTTACCCTCCATTCCCGCCCATCCGCACGAGGGGCGCAGTCCGCATGACGTACGGAACCAATATTTTAAATTTTTGTGCCGAGTCACGATAGGCAGGAGTTTGTTAAGTGTCGAGATCTAAAACTGTTCAGCTACAGAACTAAATTCATCAGCTGATTTTATGTATTTATGTCAATAATTCACTTATTGAGAGAGGAGAGTATCGCTTTCTTAATGCTGAAAAGCGGATCTGATATATCAAACGTGCTGGAATGAGAGTTAAAATCCTGGCATAAGCAACGGAGTGGGTCGTGCAATTCAAAATTGGTTTTACAAGCTTTCAGAAATATGGGACAAAAGTGTCTTGATACGCGTGAGGGAACATTAAAGCTTACATCAGCCAGAAGAGACGGACTTGAAATTGAGCCTGTCAGTAATTTAACCATAAAAATTATACCAAGCATTTCCCTGCGACTGGCAAGTGTAGGAAAGTTAATAAGTATTAAGCGACTCGTATAAGGTGGAAGACTCTATTGAGAATCCCATCGGAAATTGGGAATCGGAAAGTAGGAATTGTTTTTGAATTGATTCTATCTTGTCTGAGTAAATTTGATACCTTGGATTCCAAACCACCGAGCCGTATTCCAGAATCGGCCTAACTAATGTTGTAAACAGGGTTTTAGTGATATAAGGGTCACTAAATTCTTTTGACCATCGTTTCACAAATGCAAGTACACCTTTAGCCTTGTTGACTGTCACATTAATGTGAAGATTAAAATTAAGCTTAGGATCCATTGTGATACCAAGGTCCACAAAATTGTATACCTGTTCCAGGTTATGGTTACCTATTATATAAGAAACTGGCAAAACAGCTCTTCGCGAGAAGCACATTACTTTACCTTTCTAAAGATTTAGAGGCATAAGATTTACTTTACACCAGTAAGCCATGCTGTTTAAGTCTGATTGTAGCAAAGACCTTTCTTCAATTGAAACGTACGATTTATAAAGTTTTACATCATCTGCATACATTAAAATTTTGGAGAATTTTATATCTGTAGAAATATCGTTTATAAAAAGCAAGAACAGAATCGGGCCTAGGTGGCTACCCTGAGGGACTCCTGAAGTAACATCAATGACGTCAGAGATAGTATTTTTAAACAATACCCTTTGTGATCTATCATAGAGGTATGAAGAGATCCAACGTAGAAAATTAGGTGGAAGACCAAGAAGATCAAGTTTATAGATGAGCAACGAGTGGCACACTTTGTCAAATGCTTTACTGAAATCAGTATATATAACATCAACAGTTTTGCTCTCACTAAATGCTTTTGAGATATAGGATGTTAATTCAAGTAAATTTGTAGAAGTTGATTTGCCCTTGCAAAATCCATGTTGACTGTATGAAATGCTTGAAGTGATAGAATGCGTCAACCGATTTGTTATAATTGCTTCAAATAATTTAGGAATTGCAGAAAGCTTAGCTATGCCCCGGTAGTTCTCCACTGAAGACCTGCTACCGCTTTTATGTAAGGGGGTTATGAACGATTCCTTCCATACAGTTGGAAAAACGCCCTCTTTAAGAGACAAATTAAATAAGGCTGTTAACGGCTCATAGAGATAATCAGCACAATTTCTAAGAAAACAAGTGGGGATCTGGTCAGGACCATAACTAAAAGACTGCTTTAAGGACTTCAGGTAAACTAAAACATCATCGGGAGATATTATAGGGTTATGTATTGAGTTTATGTTTAAGTTCATTATATGCTGTTTTCAGGTCAAAAGAAAGACAAAAAATTTAAAATTTTAGTTTTGAAGGTCAAAGTAATTATTTATTCAATGTGACCTTCCAAAACAACCATAAAAAGTAAGCTTTTTGAATTTTTGTCCTACTTTTGACATAAAAACGGCATGCAATGAATTTAAAAAAAATATATAAAATCCCTTTTTCGGTTCCTACTACCATTGATGCAAGAACACCAAAAATATCTATTTAGAATTTTTTAAAAAGTTCACCTCATACTGTTTTCAGGTAAAAACACAACTTCATCTATTTGGAAAAATAATTAAAAATAATCATATAATTAGAAATAATCAAATATTGAAGATAATCTAATCGTCACTAGACACGAATAAAGGCGCGCTAGCGTTTCGACGGCGTAAAAAGACGCATACAAAAATTTTACGAAAAAAGACGCTTAAGAAAAACTTCGGCGAAGAAAGACGCCTAACCTAGTTGACGACGAAGAAATCATAGATTTATACTTGGCGAAGGACTATCACTTCAGCACTATTCCCCAAAAACTATTAACAGAATGTACAAATTTACACCCGCAAACATAGTTGACCGCGAAAATAAGTTTACGCCTCCTTCTTGGCCGTCAAATATTTTAACGCGTCTTTCTTCGCCGTCAACTATGTTAAGAGTCTTTCTTCGCTGAAGTTTTTTTATGCGCCTTTTTTCGCGGTCAACTTTTGAGCTCGCGCCTTTATTCGAGTATAGTGACGTAACAATTAAAAACAATCAAATGATTAAAAACAATCAAATAATTAAAAATAATAAAACAATTAAATATAATCAAATTTAATGCAAAAAAATTAATGATAACTGATCGTAATGGAAGTTTAACAGCTCTGCTATAAACTATGGAATTGGAATTCATTCATATTGCAGTCGCAGTCATTTACATATGTATATATACAAGTCGGACGTATTTCGTAAAAAAATGATGTCATGTCTCCGATTCGCTTCAATTTTTTTATGGGTTCTATACATGAAAAAAGCTTACACGTATTCGAAAATTTTTTTTCTTCGGAGGTATGATCTGTCAAAATTCGAATTTTTTCTTGATTCTGACCATTAATGTACTTCTTGGAATCGTTATATCTCGGGCTCTACTCATCGTAGAGACTCCAATTTAACGTCGTTTTGAATATAAAGAAACGGGCTTTCCATATGATTATCCTAAAGTTAACCTAGCTATTAACAGTTGAACTTTTTTAAGTTGATTTGCATAGTAAATAGCGGCAAATTTGGGATTTGAAATCACACCATCGTAATCCCTGTTTAATTTCCTGTAAAAAACATGTTCCAAAAAAATGGGAGTTTTTCAAGAGCTATTTTTATAATATTTTTTTTATGACGAGGTGGTTTATTTTGTGAGAGCCAACAATAAAGTCTTTACGATGAACAGAACCCGAGATATAACAATTTGAAGAAGTACATGATTATTTAGTCAAAATCGCGAAAACCCCAAAATTTTACAGATCATATATCCGAAGAACATAGGAAAATTGTGAAGCCAATCGAAATTGTGACACCAAATTTGGTGTCCGATATGAAAAAGAATGCCTCATGTATATGCTATATATAATACAACATAGAATAATAGTAGTGTTAGAACTGTAATATATTATTTGATTATTTGTAGGGTTGCATTTTATAACTCTTGTATACCATCACAGTGTCTTAATGTCGTTTTATTTTAATTTGGTATTAAATTAAATTATATTCCGGGATCCTGAGGGCATGATCCCGGAATTTCGGTACTCCAAAAAGGGCTCAGGACTCCCAGGATCCCGAATCCTGGTACTAGATGCCTTAATACCTAAAAAGTATCGATACCTACTTATATCGATATTAGTTCCTACATACATATATGAGGCGGTTCACGTCAAATGCCCCAAGCGCACTGAGCAGTGCAAAACAGGGTTGTTGCGAATGTTTGCATTCGCAACCGCGGAGCTTCCGCATTAATTTTAACATTTGCATTCGCTTTTGCATTCGCAATAATCAATGCGGAGCTTTTGCGAATGCGAATGTTTTGCAGGTGCATCGATAAAACGTATATATGGCAAACAAAATGACAAATTTTAACCAATACTTTTGCTTGTGGTCGTGGGAGTACTTGTGTAACAAAACTGGTCAAATGTCATATATATCAACTTTGATAAAAATGTCTTTAAACATATTATTTCTTAAGCTATATAACCGAGCTACCAATGGGCACTCACACAAGTTCCCACTTCTACTTGACCTTTGACGTACGTCAAAGAGAACATAGTCCTTTTAATAATATTTTTTTCTGCGCTTTAAATACCTGCATCGGTTTCTTTCTTTATTATGATTTTTTGGGCCAATCCAAAAAAAAAAACTAGACACAATTGTAATTCTTAACCAAATTTGCTTTTGATGTTACATATGTGTTTTCGTATGGAATAGTAGCTTTTGTCGACAAGCTGGCTTTAGTATAATGCGGCATTCCCTTTATCCTTTAATAATAATAATAATAATAGATTGGCGCTTACACATATATTAGAGTTTGGCCAAGCTTCTCCTCCGACTTGTGGCGTGCGCCTTGATGTTGTCACACAAAGCGGAGGGACCTACAGTTTTACGCCAATTTCGAACGGCGATTATATTTTTATGAGAAGCTGTTTTTCATGGCAGAAATACACTCGAAAGTTTGCCATTGCCTGCCGAGGGACGACCGCTGTTAAGAAAAAACCTTTTTTCTATATTTTTTGCGATGTTGCTTTGACCAGGGCTTGAACCCAGGTGCTGATGAGTGAAAGCGCGCATTGCTTACCACTACACCACAGCGGTCCTTTAAACGACAAGGAATTTTTTGATGAGACTTAATAAGAATATTGACTTGCTAGTATCGGAACTATTTCTTGCTCGTTTATTTGCCAAAAGTTCTTCAACGGCTCGGCGCCAGTGAGTCATTCGCAATCGTATGCTTCGAATGCCGCATTATACTAAAGCCAGCCTTTCGACATAAGCTACTATTCCATATGAACACAGATACATTCGTTTTAACAATTTAAAATAGGTCTCTCTGAGGAATTTATTTTCAGCAAACATTTTAAAAACCGTAATTTTGTTTACTTGTCGGGCAATATTTTTTTCATAGCAATATACATTGGATCCTTGGCTAAAAACTTCTGTGGCAAAACTGTCCCTTCTCAGCTATTTAAAGTCAAAGAGTAAGCTCCTTCAATATGGATTTACAACAGAAATGATCAACGTCTGGCTATAAAGAGAATCGATGCTCAAATAACTAATAAAAAGCTATAGGTCTTACCTTTAATTAGATAAGAATTACGTAACTATCCGAGATTCAAACATTTATATGAAAAGCGGGGTGCTTTTTTAAAAAAATAACAATATTCTGATCCTATTCGGCTGGCAGCCACGACGTTGAAAACAGAATTTTGTTCAAAAATAATAATTTATTTTCCATATCCACCTATTTAGCTCGCAGAAGAAAGTATTAAAAATGTAGTATAACAACTAAAATCGAAAAACGCTGATGAAGTTACAGATTCCCTAAATTCTGAAACAGCCAAAGGAATGAGAATGAAGAATTCTTTTTAAAAATCTTTAGAAAAACCTGACATTCGATCTCGCCGTTATGCTAGATTCTAATTGTTTCTTATAAATACTTGACATCCGCATTCGCATCCGCATCCGCGGATGTTAGCTGTTAGATATTCGCATCCGCATTCGCATCCGCGGATGTCTAAAATTCCACATTTGCAACATCCCTAGTGCAAAATAGGCTTCTTTTCGAATAGCTGGAAAGCAGAGAGAAAATGAGAAAATTAATTCGAAAACCATGATTTATATAGATTTTTGTATGGGCTATCCGATGGTGCTATGCCTTTTCCAAAATTTTCCCATTTTCACGGTGGAAACTCGCAACGAAAATTTATTTGTAATTTTTCGCAACTATGGTCATTTTTAATTTTGTTTTAAGTCGTCTCAAATATGAGACCTTTTTACATAGAAATCATTACTAAACAAGGGATTTTTTGGATTTTTTCGAGCTATAAAGCGTTTCATAGCGGGCTATACCAGTCTCGGCGCTCCGTCGCGTTACGTCGGCTCCGATCGCTTGAACGAATTTTTTTATGTATGTTACCGCATAATTCTTAATTATAATCCCAATAATAATTCTTTTTCTGGTGTCCCATACTAATTTGGTATAGATCCGATCATTGGATCATGAAGAAATTAACGGTACTTAAAAATTTGTATATGAGAATTGAAGTTGGTTGTCTACCCTATTAAGCTGGCATTTCAGGGTACTATTTTATATATATATGTAGGATTCGACACCCATCACCCTCACTCTTTACAATTATCCATATTCACAACTAACAAAATGTATGTACATAGACACGCATACTAACGAAATACTTAAGCATGACGACTGAGACGGAAGGCAGAGCAAACAGCTAACCAGTGTTGCCAGAACTTTTTGGGCCGACCGGCTAGATTGACAAAAAAAAGCGGCTAAAAACGGCTAAAATGTTTTAGTGAAAATTTACATGCTTTATTTAAATAAATCGCAAGAAACGAAAGACTAGTTAACACCATTAATTTATATCGAGTGTATATTCCTCATCATCAAATGAATCACTATTGTATATATCACCTGAATTCATTAATTTTAAGAGATCGTCATCTACAGTAAAATTATGGCAGCATTTTTCTTCACGTTTTAAACCGTATCTTATATATAAAATAGCGTTTAACGTTTTAACGCACATTGGATTTCTTTGCTTAGTTTTTATTATATTCATTGAACTAAATATTCGCTCTACTTCTGCATTACTTATAGGCAAAACAAGAAAACTAAAAACTAGGTCTCACAAAAGACTTGGCTGCTCCTCTCAATAGCTGCTTAGCGTAAATAAATTTGTGAACTGCGGTCCACCCTACTGTTTCAGCATTCTCCTCAAATTGCTCCACCCACTGATTTATGTCAAAATTGTCAGTACCGTTAAATAATGACAAGCTATCTTGTATATCCTTAAAAGTAAAATAGGGACCTGCCACTGGTCTAGGGCTGACAATAGCCGCTTCCCCCTGTGATGACACCGATTCAAAATCGTTTTCTTCCTCCTCCTCCTCATCATTAACTAGACCATAATGTCTGAGAAGTCTGTCTCTTAAATCGTTCTTCCGTCCGTCTAATGGTAGGTTCAATTCCCTTAGTTTCGTTTTCAGTAACACTACTGTCATATTTAAAATTGTCTGAGCATCCATTTAAAAAAAAAAATTTAGTTAATTTTCAATTCAAAATACTACAAATTTTAAAGTGAATTCAAGGTTTTCCTTTTAAGAAACTTCTTAACAATAGTTTTCTTGTAATTAATTCTAATTTCAGATTTCAGTTTTAAAATCAATTTACAAACCTACATACATCTATCGTTTGATACCAACAAACTCGAATGTAATGATTGCGATTAAAAAATTTTTACACATACACGCAATTCTTCCTTATCTCAAAAATTATTTTTGAATTATCTTTTTTTTTTCCTCTTTACTTTACTCTCTATATTTTTGATTTTGATTCGAATACTATACCTACGATTCAATTTTATTTTATTTTTTATACATATACAACATATCACTAAAACCAGTAAAGTTAAATTCTCTACGCTTTACTTCTACTTAAACTTATCTTTTTCCTGCTGGATACTTTGCTAACAATATTCGCTGCTTCCGACGACTGCTTCTTTGTCTTCTTCTGCCATTCTGCTACACTGCTTTTATGTATATTCTTGCATTAACTGTACCGCTTTTCAATATAGTTCAAACGCTTATGTGATTTTATTTCGTTGGATTACTGATGTTTATTGTACTCTTCGCACCACTTATGCATGTACATATTTTTGCTGCTTAAAGGCAGCATCAATAGTCAATGTGCCAACAAAACACACATTACCGTCTTTATACATATGTACATATGTATGTTTGCCTACGGATTCAAGTTCGCTTTCAACGCCTACTCACGCACGCTCAATGGCTGCGCAACGGCACTTGTTTATAGTGTCTATGTACACTTGCGCTTTCAACGATTTCTAACACACTGCGCTCGCAACAACACCAACCCACGCCGCGTCTTCGCTCGCTATTGGCTATTTAAAAGCACCACCATTTATTGCCGCAACAACAATTGTCTGTATGTACATCTGTATGTACTTCCGCTTTCGAATCGCTCTAAGTTTACTGCGCAGCAACACAACCTGACGCACTTGTACAGTTTTTCCGACGCCGCGTCACCAGCCTACTTAGAATGTAAAAATTCTGATGGCTTTGATTTATTTTCTGGGTACAGTTGCAATGAGGCAAAACTGCACATTTTCACTTTACACGGTTTGTTGTTGTTTTAAGTTTCTTCACTAAAGTTAAGCGCTAGGCCAGCATGACTTTTTTAGAATTAACACGTATGAACATACTCTTCACAACGATTTTTTAAACTTTACAGCACAGTTTTCCTTTTAGAGTTTTACTTTCCTCTCATTTCTTTGATGTCTTTAATGACTTTTTAAAAATTTTTACGATGAGGCACCTTCCCTCCACGGTTTTCAATCCCGGTTGAGCCCCCACTTTGTAGAATTTAACATTGAAACACGCTTTGTTTATATATAAACAAATACATTTATTTATTAAGCACTAGATTTTAGTTTATATTTAAGTCACTTATTTTAGGTAGTCTAGTTGTAAGTTATAATTAATGTTAATTTAGTATTTAGGTTTACGAATATATTTTCACACGTTTAAATAGCTTTTGTCTATTGTTTTATACAGATAAACTTTTACTCCTTTTAACTAAGGACCGTCGCAGATGAGTTGTTGATGCAAACTAAAGTTAGCTGCAGCGTTGCCATTTTAGCCGTTTTCCGGCTAGATTTAGCCGGTTTTGATAGCAACTAGCCGGAGAAAATTCGATCTAGCCGGCAGCCGATTTGTTAGCCGGTTTGTAAAAAACAGTTAGCCGTTTTTAGCCGATTTTACTATTTGCCTAATTTTCAGGTGCAAAAAGTAAACAAGTTGTTCGAAAGCAATAATGCAGACCCAATGACGATTTTTAATGAACTCAATGTTTTACTTTCGCATCTATGCTCCCTAGTGGTTATTAGCGCGGACACATTTGATCCTATATGCTCCCCGTTGGAACCATACCTTGCTCCATTTCCTCAGTTTTATCACAGTTTTGAAGAGTATTTAAAAACAAAAGTAAGCACAAACGCTTTTGACCACGAAGCTGAGAAAATAATTCGAGAAAATGGTCGCTATTTTATTATCACTTTAATAAAGGAATTACGCCAACCAACGCCTCCCTACAAATATTGCCACACTAAAAAAAATTGACTTTTTTCGGTTGGAAATGCATTAAGAGTAAATAAACCAAAAGTATTTGTTAACCTACAGCAACAAAAACACAAATATAATGCCGACGAAATAACATCCATAGAATGCAATGGCAACGGTTAACGTTACATACCTGGAGTAATTTAGACTAACTGTAAAATTTTGGGCCGAAGTTTATCAATTTCGAAATGCCCTAGGAGAAAACCCTTTTGCTGACCTTTGCAA
>NW_016165903.1:0-11026 GCF_001687245.7 Rhagoletis zephyria | reverse complement strand
CGGTGTATTATTGATATACTGTTGAACTTGGCCTATATACTTATACCATTGTCCTGGATTCGCATGAGCTAGCTTTGCCAACATTGGGACTACTACGCGATGCATTCGTTCTACTTGACCATTTCCTCTTGGAATACCAGTAGTTATTAACAAATGCTGTATACCAGCGCTTTCGCAATAATTCTTAAAGCTATGTGACGTGAAAGCTGCCCCTCTGTCCGTTATAATCCTGCGCGGATTCCCAAATATCGATGCCTGCCGTGTAAGTCTGTCCACAACTGATTCTGTTCCTGTATCCTTCGTGGGATAAAGCCACACGAACTTCGAAAAGGCATCTACGATAACTAATATGTAACTATATTGTTTTCCTGTAACCGTCATGGGTCCTACGTGATCGATGTGGTATGTTCCGATTGGATGGTCTTCCTTATCAATAGGTGATAAGAAGCCTTCCTTCTTGCCGCTTTTAGCGTTTATTACTAAACACTCTATGCAATTCTTAACAATTTTCCCTGCTTTTGATTCTAACTCTGGGACATAGTACTCTTTCTCTACACAGTCACACGTTTTCTTAACTGAAAAGTGTCCCTGTCTGTGAGCGACTTGAATTATCTCCTCCTCTAACGCATTCGGAACAACTATCAATTCCCTATTCTGGTCTTTGTATAGTATATCGTGGTGGATATAGAAATCTTCATAACTGGAAGTCTCAAGTATTTTGCGTATAGCACGAGCCCATTTATCCTCTAGCTGCGCTCTTTTTAGCCTGTGCTGTAGTGAGTCGCTTATTAGCATGCAACTTAACCTGCTAAGTGCATCAGCATGCTTCATTTGCGTTCCTGACCTATGTTCCACTGTGTAATCGAACTCCTGAAGGAACATAGCCCACCTAGCGACTCGTGCCGGTACGTCTTTCTTCTTTAAAGTCATAGTAAAAGCATTGCAATCTGTTACTATTTTAAATGGTAACCCTAGCACATAGACTCTCCACTTCTTAAGAGCCTCCACTATCGCAAGAACCTCCAGCTCATAAGAGTGGTAGTTTTCTTCCGATGGTTTTGTCTTTCGGCTCATGTACATTACCGGGTGGAACTGTTGGTCCTCTGGCTCTTGTTGCAAAAGCACAGCACCATAGCCGTATTTAGAAGCATCTGTATGGATTTCTGTGGCCGCCTTTGGGTCATACAGTTTCAACACCGGTGATTGTACAAGAGCTTGTTTAAGTTGTTGAAATGCGATAGTTTGCTCATCTCCCCATTTAAATTCAGATTTTTTCCGCATTAAATCAGTCAACGGTTTTGCCATTAGGGCATAGTTCTTAATAAATCTTCGAAAGTACGATGTTAACCCTACAAACCTTTGCACCCCCTTTTGATCCCTCGGTATTTTGAATGCTTCTACTGCTCGCGTTTTCTCTAGTCGTAGTACTAAAGTGTCTCCATTCAGGTTGCTAACAGGGTGCGAGATGCGTGTAAATGAAGACTTAAGATTGAGGGAGATATTAGAACAAGAGATGGCTAGCAGTTTTAATGAAGAGAGAGAAATTGTACGTGAGACCGCTAAAAAGAATATACAAAAAGTACAAGAAGAGAATAGAAATACATATAACAAGAATAGGAAACCTGGAACACAATACAGAGTAAATGACCTGGTAGCAATAGAGCGTACGCAATTCGGGGTAGGAATGAAATTGCGACCGAAGTTCTTAGGACCATATAAACTAGTTAACAAGTTTAATCACGACCGTTACGAGGTGGAGAGGGTAGGAAACTGTGAGGGGCCTCGGGTGACATCAACCTCCGCTGATAATATGAAAAGATGGGAATCACGTTCGAGGGCAAACGTATTGTCAGGTATGGCCGAGTTGTAGGATTCGACACCCATCACCCTCACTCTTTACAATTATCCATATTCACAACTAACAAAATGTACATAGACACGCATACTAACGAAATACTTAAGCATGACGACTGAGACGGAAGGCAGAGCAAACAGCTAACTTTAGTTTGCATCAACAACTCATCTGCGACGGTCCTTAGTTAAAAGGAGTAAAAGTTTATCTGTATAAAACAATAGACAAAAGCTATTTAAACGTGTGAAAATATATTCGTAAACCTAGATACTAAATTAACATTAATTATAACTTACAACTAGACTACCTAAAATAAGCGACTTAAATATAAACTAAAATCTAGTGCTTAATAAATAAATGTATTTGTTTATATATAAACAAAGCGTGTTTCAATGTTAAATTCTACATATATATAAGGTAAATTTGAAAGTTAGGGGGGCACGAGCACCCCCTGCCCCTTTCTGGCTACGCCCATGGGTCCTCGATATGTAGCTCCTCTATCTCTGTATGCTGTGAATATATACATTTTTTCAAATGCAGTAATCTGTTAAAGAAAATTTTCAGATGTTCATTAAAGGTGATATTTATGAGGGTCCTAAAGATCGAACTCATTTTCTACTGATTGTAGCGACGACACGCTACCCGTTTACACAAGATAATCTGCTCACATTATTTCATTTCGCAAGAACTTAAATGATTTTTTTGAACCTCGGGTCAAGTAAAGTTGAAGCAGCTAGCAAAAAAGAATGTTCGAAGGATGGATTTTAGACAACATCAGAATTCATATTTCTTGAATATATTTTTACGATCATTTTATAATTAATCGATTAATAAAACACAAAGAAAGGATAATACTAAATCGTAAATTGGACAAAAATATTCGATTCTTCCCCTCTCTTCTTCCTTTTTGACGCTGTAACCGCCTAAGCGATTTTGGCCGAGTTCAGCAAAGCACGCCAGTCGTTTCTCCTCTGTGCCAACTGACGCCAATTGGAAACGCCAGGTGAAGCCAAATCCTTCTCCACCTGATCTTTCCATCGCAGTGGGGGCCTCCCTCTTCCTCTGCTACCACCAGCGGGTTCCGAGTTGAATACTTTCAGAGCTGGAGCGTCGGTGTCCATTCGAACGACATGACCAAACCGGCGGAGCCGCTGTATTTTAATTCGCTGCACTATGTCCATATCGTTGTAAAGGTCATACAGCTCATCGTTCCATCGTCTGCGGTACTCGCCGTCGCCAACGCGTAAAGGACCGTAAATCTTCCGCAAAATCTTTCTCTCAAACACCCCAAGAGCCGCCTCATCGGATGTTGTCATTGTCCATGCTTCTGCGCCATATACCAGCACGGGCATGACGAGTGACTTATAGAGCGTGGTTTTCGTTCGTCGAGAGAGGACTTTACTCCTGAATTGCTTACTCAGTCCAAAGTAGCACTTGCTGGCAAGAGTCATTCTGCGTTGGATTTCAATGCTGACATTATTATCGGTGTTAATGCTGGTTCCCAAGTAAACGAAATTCTCTACTTTCTCGAAATTGTAACTGTCAACAGTGACGTGGGTGCCAAGGCGCGAATGTGCTGACTGTTTGTTTGATGACAGGAGATACTTCGTCTTGTCCTCGTTTACCACCAGACCCATGCGCTTTGCTTCCCTATCCAACTTGGAAAAGGCAGAACAGACTTCGCGGTTTTTGTTACCGATGATGTCGATGTCATCGGCATAAGCCAACAATTGCACGCTCTTGTAGTAAATTGTTCCTAAGCGGTTCAATTCTGCAGCCCTTTTTATCTTCTCCAACATCAGATTAAAGAAGTCACATGAAAGGGAGTCGCCCTGTCTGAAACCCCGTCTTATGGCGAACGGCTCGGAGAGGTCTTTTCTNTCAGATTAAAGAAGTCACATGAAAGGGAGTCGCCCTGTCTGAAACCCCGTTTTATGGCGAACGGCTCGGAGAGGTCTTTTCCGATTCTGACGGAGCTGGTGGTATTGCTCAACGTCATTTTACACAGCCGTATGAGTTTTGAGGGGATGCCAAATTCAGACATAGCGGCATATAGGCAACTCCTTTTAGTGCTGTCAAAAGCGGCTTTAAAGTCGACAAATAGGTGGTGAGTGTCGATCCTTTTCTCGCGGGTCTTTCCAAGATTTATCGTATTGTGAATACCTGGTCTGTGGTGGATTTGCCAGGTCTAAAGCCACACTGATAAGGCCCAATCAGTTCATTGACGGTGTGCTTCAGTCTTTCACACAATACGCTCAATAAGACCTTGTGGTGTTATTCGTTAGAAGATCGATGTGGTCATTTTTGTTAGGACCGCAGGCAAAAAATTACCATCATCTTTTGCTCTCAGTGATTTCCAATCCCTCTCACTCTCATGATTTGACAAAAACTTGTGAGATTGTGTTAGTAAAGAATACATTTTTTCTCCCGATTGTTGTGGCTTTAGTAAGCTTGGTCTTGCTGGGACTCGTTATGCGTTATGGCGTATTGTGAATACCTGGTCTATGGTGGATTTGTCAGGTCTAAAGTCACACTGATAAGGCCCAATCAGTTCATTGACGGTGGGCTTCAGTCTTTCACACAATACGCTCGATAAGACCTTGTGGTGTTATTCGTTAGAAGATCGATGTGGTCATTTTTGTTAGTACCGCAGGCAAAAAATTACCATCATCTTTTACTCTCAGTGATTTCCAATCCCTCTCACTCTCATGATTTGACAAAAACTTGTGAGATTGTGTTAGTAAAGAATACATTTTTTCTCCCGATTGTTGTGGCTTTAGTAAGCTTGGTCTTGCTGGGACTCGTTATGCGTTATGGCGTATTGTGAATACCTGGTCTATGGTGGATTTGTCAGGTCTAAAGTCACACTGATAAGGCCCAATCAGTTCATTGACGGTGGGCTTCAGTCTTTCACACAATACGCTCGATAAGACCTTGTGGTGTTATTCGTTAGAAGATCGATGTGGTCATTTTTGTTAGTACCGCAGGCAAAAAATTACCATCATCTTTTACTCTCAGTGATTTCCAATCCCTCTCACTCTCATGATTTGACAAAAACTTGTGAGATTGTGTTAGTAAAGAATACATTTTTTCTCCCGATTGTTGTGGCTTTAATAAGCTTGGTCTTGCTGGGACTCGTTTATGCCCACGACATGTGTTAGTAAAGGTCTGATTATGGCAACTTAATGTAACTTGGATTCTGTCACTTAAAAATTCTTTTGAAGAGAGATCATCGAAGTCTGTTTCATTTTAATTTTCAGTTCTAAGTAACGTTAAGTTAAGGTAAGGCGCTATAAATAGACCTTAAGTTGGTCCACTCCAGCGATTCTCATACCATAAGCACTCTTAATGTATTTTTGGACACAACTTTTTTTGAACGGTTTTCCAAGGAATGTTTCTAGCGTACAAAACAAAAGAGTTGGGTGTATATGTGACTGAGCGGGTGCATCAAAGCGTACAAAGATTGATAGAAGAGGAGGGAAAGAAAAAATTATCGCTAGGGGAAGCCAGAGAGGCTATGCATTTTGCAGGTAGTGAAGCCACTAGTGAGCAGCCATAATTTATTACAAATATGAAGTCCCTTGATAGTCTAAGAGCCCATCAAACTAAACCGAGTATAATAGGGGTGCCAGAGGCCATACATATATTTGGTGACGTCATGCATGGGGTAACACGAAATGGGCCTGCTGCCTCACCTAAGGCCAGTCAGGGCCAAAAAAAATAAAATAAAATAAAAAATGTTTTTATGGGGATTCGTGTATCTCAAGAGTCCCGTATTCTGATTGTTCCTCGAGACAGGGGAGGGATTGGGCAATACGAAAAGGTAGTGCTGCAAGGCCCCCTTATTAGCCGTATCAGTTGTCTAATGACTGGACAAGGAGGGCGACTTTCAAACGCTGCTGCCACCATGTTCACCACTGTTTGGAGTCAGATAACGAAAACTAGGCAAACTAAGAAAAAGAATTTAACTTCACTATGTACATCGTATGTATGATAATCGAAATAAAAGAAAATTTTAATTATCAAAATAATTGAATAACAATCTTCTTTCTGTATTGCCCTCATCCAAATTTCGATAACGTTCCATCTTATGTTCTATTGAGTTATTGCCAACGCATTATCTGTCCCTAGCAAAAAATATCGGTCTTAGAAGAAAAATTGTGGGGACCAAAGTTGTAGGAAATTAGATTTTCTTCAAGTCTGACCTTATTTATTTATGCCGTAGATTTGAAAATGAACGAGATATAATGCATTATTTTGAGATTACCGCTTATTTTAAGTTTATTTCGAAAACTATCAATGTTAGAAGAAAAATGATGAGGACTTGTGTAGAATTGAGTTTCCTACAATTTTTGTTCTTATGATTTTTCTTAAAAATTAAAAATGACCGAGTTATTCAATGAAAACCATTCTTTTGGAAAAAAAAAACTAAAATTCAGGCATGCGCAATCGCTGGATTTGGTCGCCATTTTCCATTTACATAAAGACTGATCCCATAACATCCAGAAAAAATTCGATAATTAATTTTTGCGAGGTCAAAAGTGTCTAATGACTGGACAAGGAGGGCGACTTTCAAACCTTGCAGCAGCCATGTTCACCACTGTTTGGAAAATGCAGCAGTGGTTTTTCTTACACTGAATTTGATGCTCTTTCAGATGAGCGTTGGCTTTTTGAGGACCTCGATGATACTCGGATCCTACAGGCGAGGCGTTGCTTATCTCGCTGCAGCAACTGATACGGCTAATGAGGGGGCCTTGCAGCACTACCTTTTCGTATTGCCCAATGCCTCCCCTGTCTCGAGGAACAATCAGAATACGGAACTCTTGCCATACACGAATCCCCAAAAAAACCATTTTTTTATATTTTTTTTTGCCCTGACTGGCCTTAGGTGAGGCAGCAGGCCCATTTCGTGTTCCCCCATGTATGACGTCACCAAATATATGTATGGCCCCTGGGACCCCTATTCTACCCGGTTTAGTTTGATGGGCTCTATACTATGTTTTTGAGTTATATAGCGGATTAGGTTGGTTAACAACCATATTTTCCTGTGGCAAATCGACATATACTTAGTTGTTACTAATCCGACAGGTGCGCAATTTGCTCTTTGGCACAAAGGGCCTACCCCTTATTACTGAACAGTAGCACATGTCTCACATTCATCGTGTACTGTTGATGCTTTTATGAGAAATAATGACATTTTTCGAATTATGTCGTTGTTCATTATGTACATAGATTCAGTAATACAATGTTCTGACCGACAACGAAAACACCTTGAAAACGAGTTTTGGGATTGTGGGCTGAAGGCTGTTCACCCCGACTGTTGGTGTTTTCGTTGACATTTCTTACATCCTTTGTTAACAGTTGCTGCACAAATACAAAACCAAGATACTTTTTTCCTTCAATTTCTTTTCAATAACAACCTTTTACTTCCATGCTTATTTTATTTTGGTCAGCCAATTAGCAATAAATCCGAAATGGCTTATTAAAGATGATAAAATATGACTTCCACTTCGATAAATAATCGAAAAAAACTAGTGCAGACACCGATTGGAATGAGTGGAACGTGAGTTTTCAAGTAGTTTTCAGCGAAAACTAGTTTTCGTTTGACAGATTTTACATTGACGAAAACACAAGTTTTAGGTCGAAAACCAGTTTTAGCAACGAAAACATGTTTTTGATGTCGGTCAGAACATGGTATAAGGCAATTAGTGTTTTTTTATGTGAAATAACGACATTTTTCGATTTGTGCCGTTGTTCAGTAGTACCAGTGGATTTCTTTTTGTTTAGCTACGTGGGGCGTTCCATACTAAAACGGACGGGGTTCACACTTCATGGGTTTGATTTGTTTCAAATTTTTAGGGTTGATGCATAATCATAAATATCTGTATATATAAAACAAATGGTGTTAGTTACACCATTTATAACTGAAGAACGGCTGGACCGATTTTTGTGATATTCGTTTTTTTAATTGTCTACCTTCCGAATAGCAGATTAACTATTAAAACAACCGGTACGTGGCGCGGGAGTCGAGTTATTAGTAAAACCCGTATTTATGCTCCGATTCGCCTCATATTTGAGATATGTATTGGCAATAGAAAAAACAATACCATTGCAAAAAAGAGCCGCCAGGTGGCGCTGGAGTCAAGTTATTACTAAAAAGCGTGTTTATGGTCCGATTATCCTCAGATTCAAAATATGTATTGATAACAGGGAAAAGAATTCTTACGAAAAAAATTTGGCGCCAGGTGGCGCTGAAATTGAGTTAAATATGTATATGTAACTAAAAATCGTATTTATGCTTGAATTTATTTCATTATCGAAATATATGAATTCACATATCGATGGTCCTCTGCAATAACGACACAACTCAAAATTCAAAAAACCAAATCTTTTATTACTGTTAAGAGACTCATGTCACTAATCCTTGGCTAACCCATGCCTAACTAAAGTAAGTTGTAAAGATTATACATGAATAAGACAACAATTAAAGACATGAGCCACTTAAAAATAGTTCGAGTTTTTATTCTTTGACTTTTGAATTGTGTCGTTATTGTAGAGGACCATCGATATATTTATGACAAGAAAAGATCCATATATATGTACACTTTTGAAAAAAAAACTGAAGAAACAGCCGTTTACGAACAGCGGTTCCTGACCTATATATATAAAAATGGTGTGAAAAATGTATAGTAACTCATCAATTGAGAACGGTTGGGCCGATTTGGCAAACATTTTTTTTAGTTCGTTATTCTCAGAAGGTTTTTACGAAAGAAAATTTTGGGAAAACCCTCCGGAAAAGTCGGGAAATCAGAAAAATTTAAAATTAATTTTTTGTATGGAATTTTTTGTGCAATTCCTTCATAATGGCTTTCGAATGGAAAAATAGAAAATTCTAAGTGAAAAACTCGGAAAAATCCGGAATTACGCGAAAAATTTTGAATTTTTTTGACCAAATTTTGCATTTTATTGCATGGTTTTGATGATGTGAAGCTTGGAAAATTTAGGATGATTGTGAAATTCATTGTAAGCATAATCAATTTGGAAAGGTGTTTAGAAGGAGTAGCACAAAGTTTAAATTTTTCCGATAGATGGTGCAGGGGTCGAGCTACGCTAAAAAAAATGCATTTGGTACGTGGGTAGCCTTTTGCCTAGATTAGCATATAGGATAAATTTTTTCTGTTAAGTGGACCAGGGACCGATCTATTCGAAGATGTCTTATTTATGGTCCGACTTACTTGAAATTCGGCACGTAGGTAGCTCATTGCCAGGATTAAAATATAGGATATTTTTTCTTATAGGTGGACCAGATACCGATCTATTGGAAATAATCTTATTCATGGTGCGACTTGCTTGAAATTCGATACCCGTATTATAGATATACGTAGAATAGAATTAAGTCATTGTTTTACAGTTCGAAAGGTTTTTGAAAGCGACGCAAACATGCGGGTATTCGCTATTTAACAATACTTATTATACAGGTCAACAAAAATGGAAAAAAATTTTATGCAGGAAATGTTAACGCTATTTTTATCAGATTTTTTTGTGCTGATTACGAATCCGTAAGCATAAAGTTTCCATCAGCTCCAGATATAAAGAAAAACGAGGTCAAAGTATCAAAAAACCGCGTTTTTGCAATATTTGCGAAGCTCTAGCAAAGAAACAAAGGGTAGTAGAACCTTCCACTTAGGCTTAGATTAAAACTAAAAATCCCGACTACTGTCCCTGCAAATTCCTGTACCTTTGCTTGATGGTCACTTATAGTCATTTGATGAACAGGAGATACGGATTTTGGGAAGTTTGAGTACCTACCGCATTTAAGTCTAAGTGGAAGGTTCTATCACCTTTTGTTTCCTTGCAAGAGGTTCTTAAATATTGCAAAAACGCGATTTTTTGACAACTTCACCACGTTTTTCTCAAAATCTTGAGCTGATGGAAACTTTATACTTGCGGATTCGTAATCAGCATAAAAATGTCTATCAAAAACATCTTTAACATGCCCTGTGTTACCTACACCAACTATATAAAGAAAAGCTCCTTCTTTTTATAAGAGGTGATCTCGCGAACTGCAGAACTGAACCGCTCAGGGACAATTTACTATAAGAGCGTGCCATTGCTGGCTTACGCCGATGACAGCGACATCATCGGTTCTGCTTTTTCCAAGTTGGATAAGGAAGAAAATCGAATGGGTCTGGTGGTAAACGAGGACAAGACGAAGTATCTCCTGTCATCAAACAAACAGTCAGCATATTCCTTGGCACCCACGTCACTGTTACGCAGAATCACTCTTTCCAGCAAGTGCTACTTTAGACTGAGTAGGCAGTTCAGGAGCAAAGTCCTCTCTCGACGTACGAAATCGACACTCTATAAGTCACTCATCATTCCCGTGCTGGTAAATGGCGCAGAAGCATGGACAATGACAACATCCGATGGGCCGGCTCTTGGAGTATTCGAGAGAAAGATTCTGCGGAAGATTTACGGGCCTATACGCATTGGCGACGAGTACCGCAAACGATGAAACGATGAGCTGTATGAGCTTTACAACGACATGGACATAGTGCACCGAATTAAAATACAGCGGCTCCGCTGGCTTGGCCATGTCGTTCGAACGGACACCGACGCTCCAGCTCTGAAAGTATTCAACTCAAAACCCGCTGGTGGTAGCAGAGGTATAACGCTTTCGTCAGGTTGTTTAAGACGGCAACGGAGGATACGCCTTCTGTCGACCACAAAACCAAACGTGAACGTGAATTGCTGGCGAAAACGTTGGGCCAAATGTTTCAACAAAAAAAATAATTCGAAGTTCGCCGGGTCTGCTAGTAATAAATAAATATCAAATTTTAGCTTAAACATTTTTAAAAACCTTACAGCACAAAAACAAAACTATTTATATAATAGTTTTCCAAATATCTCGAAAACGGGGCGAAAACAATTCGAAAAAAATCACACATACACATAAAAATTCTCTATGAAAAGAAATATTTAAAAAATGTTTTTTGAAAAAATATTTCACACAACTCAAATTATTGTAGAGTGCACCCGATGATACTATACTACCGTTGTGATTTTTTTTTCAATTTTTTTTGAGATGGCATATTTGCAAAAACTATTTTTTTATATTATATTTACATGATACAATAATTTTTAAAAGGTAGTTTCACTTCTTCTTCTTATCCG
>NW_016165902.1:8504-25933 GCF_001687245.7 Rhagoletis zephyria | reverse complement strand
ATCCAAGAGCAAAGAAAAACACGTCTGCACAGCACGACAAACAATGTATAATAATTTTGGCAGGCGCAAAGTTTGTTTACTCTAAGATAGATTATTTTGTTATTAAAAAGAAGTTGACAATCTTTGCGAGCCGAAACGCGAGATTCCAAAATAGCTATAGTTATATTATAAAATAATTATGCGTTTAAATTGTTAGACCAAAGTGCATTATCTTAGCCATCCGAGGCACTGCTCCAATAATCAGTTGGATATATACAGTATATATTTTACCAAAAATTTACTTAAAGAATCACAATTATTGGAAATTATTGCTTAAATTTTCCAATGAATTTGAAACGAAAAGTCAAAGCAACAGCGAAACAAAGAAACAGTTACTACGTTTGTAAGTAAGCTATTTGCAAATAAAAATGATTTGCGAATACCTAACTAACTGTTTATTCGATGGTGAAAAATTCTTTTTTAATATTGCCTGATAATAAAAAGGCAATAATATGACCATCGAAAATGAAAATAAAATTAAATATGGCAACGTTTTGATTATTAAAAGGCAAAAGATGACCATCGAAAATGAAAATAAACCTAAGAATGGCGACGTCTTTCGCTTATTTGCAAATAGTACCACTTATCAATACTTATTTGCGTGATTTAGTTATTTGCAAATAAAAAAATAACTCAGCGTTTATACAGCAAAGTTTACCATTTTGCAAATTGTTATTTGCAAATAATACGTTCGAATAAACGTAGTAAGTGAGTGATATCTACACATATTTTTTTCACAAAATTGTCTGCTCCATTTTTTGTTCCATTTTCCCAAAAATGAAATTGGAATGAATAGAGTAGGCATTACTGTAACGCTGGTATGCCGAAATTGCCAAAATTACAACAACCACCCTCTAAGTGACAACACATTATTATTTCACCATGATTATTAGCCGATTTTGTCAAGAGGGAGCGAGGAAACTGTTTTCTGAGCAAACCTTTTATTATTGAATCATGATTTTAACTTACGTAGCTTTGAGTTAAACAATTTATTGTGATCCGATGCTGCTGTATGCGTTATCTTCCTTCTTGTNGTGCGCTCGACGTAAGTTGATACAAGTGGAACCCAATTTAAATATGGAACGTTTGAAATGTTCATATTATCAGGAATAAAGGCGTTTTCCTCACCCTTTATAATTTTATCCACACCCCTTATTGTCTCCAAGCCTTCGTTAGCTGAGAAAACGGCTTTGAATTTTTCCAACACCAATTTGGCAAGAGGTCTCTGCGCTTCTATAAGCCGCATGGGCAACGTGTATATTTTTTAATCTTAAAAAAAAATTGTAAATGCTATAATAACTTTTTTAAAGGTAGAAAAGGCAAAAAAAGCAAATATCTTAAAAAAGGCAAAAAAAGGCAAATATCTTAAAAAAGGCAAAAAAGGGCAACATCAAGTGTGTATACATGGAATCAGGGAAAGCTAAATCGTGGACATTCTTAATCGAATATACTCTATCTCTTTAGCAGAAAAAAAGGCAATTTTCATAAAATCCGTTCCCTGCTTATAATTAAATCTTCCATGCATTTTTCGAGTAGAATTGTGTTTTGGCTTACATTGTATGAATCGACGAAACTTAAGTTTTTATCGATCAGCATCCTGTTGAATTCAGCCTGATTATAGTGGAAATATTCGATTACTTTGTGATTGGTTTTTATTACATTTTCCAGTGTGGGCTTTTTTAGAGTTTTCAATTTTGACACTTAGATTGTATATGTTTGTTAAGACGTAGTCAATCAACGTTCCCAAATTTCTTGTTATTCTAGTGTTCTCATTTACTTTCTGCATAAGACCGTTATCGTGTATTATTTTCTATAACTCGCGTTTATAAAAACTGTTTTTGGACCAGTCAATATTAAAATCACCAGCTATTATAACATCTTTATTTGTTTCCATTATTGTTTCCAGTTTATTACTAAAAATGTTGCAAAACTCACGCTCAGAGCTATTAGGCGATCTATATACTCCCATAACATACAATTCATTACTGTGTACCATGCATTTTATCGTCAACAACCAGGCCTTCAAGTCGCTCACTAAACAGTCTATTATATTAGTTCTAATTTCCTTACGCGTATATATAGATAGNGACCAGATACCTAGTTTGTACAAGTGCCCTCTGAGCCTACAGAGCCCAGTCAAAAATCCTGCAATAACTCTCATTTTATCCTTTGGAAGATTCATGAGTAGCCTGTATCTTATCAGATTGTAACCTCCTAATATGCTTTTAGCCTGACGTTGACCCATAGTGCCACGCCAGTGCAGGTAACTCAGTTTGCAATTGTCCCTTCAGAGCATATCCTTTATGGTACTGTGTCCCACTGCCAGAAGGGGCTCAGGTCCTATCGGGGTCGAGGAAGCGGCTAATCTGGCCAGATGATCAGCCTCCTCATTTCCTGCAACCCCCATGTGCCCAGGTACCCACATTATTTGGATATCATTAACCTCCGCCAGAGCATTAATCCTCGACCCATCCAAAACCAAGGAGGACTTGATCTCGAATGATGAGAGAGCCATAAGTGCCGCCTGACTATCACTTAGTATAAGTATCATTTCATTCCTATAGTTCCTGCTAATGTTAATCTCTGCGCACATACTGAAGGCAGAGACCTCCGCTTAAAAGATGCTTGGGAAGGTTCCCAGGGGCACCGAAAGCTTCAGCCTGGGGCCGTACACGCCTGCTCCAATCCCCGCAGGTGTTTTGGAGCCGTCAGTGTACCACTGTATTGTGCTCGCCTGTATGTGCCTTTCCATAATAGAGGTACACCAGGTCGCCTTGCTATAAATGTAGGTCCTGAAATTCCTTTTAAAGACAACCTGTCTGTTGATATCGTCCCTGGGAAACAAAGCTAGGGGCAGCTGGGTACCTAGCTTGTCCCTGTTCCTAGATGATAACACCTTGCCTTTGCCGAATTCCTCCCTCGCAAAGTTAAGGAGGTTCGCTTTGCAACCTGTTCAACTGAGAGATTACCTCCAGCGCTGCCGTCGGGCATAGGCGCATTGCTCCCGTAATGCAAACACATGCCAGACGTTGAAGCTTCGAGAGTGTTTGCCTCACTGTTGCCATAGTAGTCCTGGAATACCAAGCCACCGCACCATAAGTCACTATAGGCCTCACTATGATGGTGTACATCCATCTGAGGATCGTCGGAGTGCACCCCCAGGATTTACCCGCCAGACGTTTGCACACCATCATCGCTCTCGTGGCCTTAGAGGTGACCGCATCAACATGGGCCTTCCGCAGAAGCTTGGAGTCCAGGGTAAGCCCCAGATACTTAACCTCTGTGGCGACATTGATTACGACCCCATCCAAGGTCAAGTTCCTCATCCCCTGAAGATTTCGTTTCTTGGTGAAGGGGACTATAGCTGTTTTAGAGGGGTTTATATTTAAGCCTACGTCTGCGCACCACCTTTTTCAAGGTTAAGACCTCTTTGGACGATGTCGCAGAGAGAACTAGCGAACTTCCCTCTAGCGATAATCCCTATGTCGTCCGCGTACCCTTGGCAACGGACGCCCTCGTTAGTGAGTATCTGTAGGAGTTCGTCCACAACTAAGCTCCACAGTAGAGGAGATAGTACTCCCCCTTGCGGGCACCCTTTTGTCGTTTGTATTTGAACGACGCGCTCACCGACCCCAGTTTCGCCGATCCTGGTCTGCAGTAACCTTGCTATCTATCGCCGGATGGTTAGCTGAACGTTATGTTTCTCAAGAGCTCTGTCGACTCCCAAATGGGAGGTATTATCAAATGTCCCCTCGATATCGAGGAAGGCACGAGCACCACCTCATCACACTCAAAGACCCCTTGTATTTCCTCCGTTAAGGCATACAGCGCAGTGTCCGTGGATCTACCCACCCTGTACGCGTGCTGGTCGGAATGCAGAGGGGTTTGTTTCAGAGTGTTAAACCTGATTTCATTGTCAATAATTTTCTCCATTGCCTTTAACATAAAGGATGTGAGGCTTATCAGCCTGAATGACTTGGCAAGAGAGTAATCTCTCTTACCTGTCTTCGGGATAAAGATAACCCTGGCCCTCTGCCACACCTTGGAATGTGGGCCAGTGCTAGACTGTCCCTCATAATATCCACAAGATGTGGAAGTAAGAGCTCCCCGCCCTGCTTCAGCAACACCGGACATATACCATCCACCTCAGGGGCCTTGTACCGTTCGAAGGAGTCCAAATCTCACCGCACTGTTAGCCGGTTTATAAGGCTTTTAGCCAGCTTCCAGTCCGGTGGGGATGGCCTGAACGCACGGAACATTGCTTCCCCGGCGGTTGGAATGGCGTCCGGAAAGTGGGCCGACAGCAGGGCGAGTGCCCTTTCCTATTCAGTACCTGAAAAAGTCCCATTAGGTAGCCTAATAGCCAATCTGGTGCCAGTGTTGTTCCTTTGCCAAAGCTTTATGAAGCCTAGCAGCTGCAGGAGTGGATGCGATGTTCTCACAAAAGGTCCTGAAGCTGCTACGCTTGGCTTTTCTAATCCCCTTATTGTACTTTGTCAGACTGACTGAGTATTCCTCCCAGTTCCCGGTGCGCTTTGCCCTATTGAAAAGGCTGCGCACCTCCTTCCTAAGAACCGAGAGTTCCCGTGACCACCAGGGAGGCTGAGCCTTCCCCTTAGGCTTTGACACGGGACAGCTGGACGTAAAGGCATCTAAAATAGCAGCCTATTAACCCTGTCCTCTAACGCCATACAATCTACCTTTCTTTGTTGTACCTCAATCCTGGGTAGGTTCAGTCTAAGTACCTCTTCATATTTGGCCCAGTCTGTTTTCCTGGGGTTTCTCTTGGGGTAACCTGTTTGACAAACAGCTCCCAGTGCAAACCGGATAATTCTGTGATCCGACAGTGAGGGCTCAGATGAGACACTACACACACTCTGGGCCTCGAAGGAGAGGTCCCAAATTACCTTATTGTTATTGTGGTTGAGGCCCCTCACCTGGCCCCTGTAGGTCCACGTTCTTGTATTAGCAGTATGCCCAGGTCCTCCGTGGCAAACCTGCTCGCAATGACCGCCGAGGCGGCCACCGCGTGTTGCAGATTGACCTGAGCTACTTCTACTGCTGGTGACTTCATAATTGGGGCTCGTCGTCGATATCCGAGAGCCGCGCGTCGCCCTCGCTACCTCTATCGAGTTCGAGCCTGCCAATGTCCGCTAGAACCCCTTGTGGAGCGCACGTAGTCGAGGGCACTTTGCCCTGAACTCACCGGAGCTGGTGCCTGTGTCGGTTCTATTTGCTGGTTGGCTAGTACATGTGCCGGTTCTGTCAGCAGGTTGACTGGCAGGGCCGTGGTCGACTCGGTCGCTGGGGCAGCAGTGGAGTCAGTTGCCGCGTCAACACACATGTCTTGCGACTCTGACTCCTTGCTGCCTGTCGTCTTTTGCCGCCACGGCCTCATCGTGACGTAGCTGTACCGGGAGTTCACATTAAATCCAGCCCTCTTTATGCTGACGTCCGACGCCTCGTCGATACCCAGGTTAATCCTGACACCGTTGTTTTCCGCGCCGCACGACACCACCTTCCACGCAGCCGTTTGGACACCCTCGTTCTGGGCCTGAATGAGCCCCAGCACATACTCAGCCGACTTCTTGGCGCATCTAGGGAGGAACACCGAGATAGTGTGCACCGGCGGGATGTCCTCCCCCCTTTTGGTGCATAGCCCGGGTCCCATCCACGCCTCAATAACCGGTGCCTTTTCTGCCAGCCAGGCTGCAGTTCGCTCATCCTTGCAGTCCACAAGGAGAATGCCTGACCTGAAATACACCCCACAAAACACCATAGGGTGCTTCCACCCTTTTAGGACCTCATCCATAATCGCATCCTGGAGTGTGGTAGGTCCTCAGGGCATAGGGCAGCTGCAGGGTAATCACAGGGCAGCACAGCCGCCTGGATGCTTTTAAGAGCATCAGAATAGCTGGGCTGCCGAGTGGTTCCTTCCTGAGGCCGACCCTGGCCCACAGACCCCTGTAGACCCCCAGACTCTGACTGAGGGGGTGTAGGACCCCGCTGCCGTTTGGGGGACGGTGGCTCAGGTGGTGCGACCTGTAAGCTGGTTCGCTTTGCTAGACCTGTGGATGGTGCTGTTAGGGTACCTTTGGGTTTCCCGCTTCTCTGCCATTGGGCGGGCGCGGGTCTCTGCTGCTGTTTCCCGCTTCGCTGCTTTTCAGCAGGCGCGGGTAGTTCACCTGTGTTGCTACTCAGCTGCTTACCAGCGGTTGCAGCTCTGTTGCCTCCGCGCTTGCGCTCTTCGCGCTCATGTTCCTCACGCTCCACCTCCTGCCATACTTCCGCCATAGTGCGGGCTTCATTCGCAGATTTCCCCTGCTGAAGGTACCGAAGATACCACTTGACTCCCGATCCACCAAGACCAGCTGGATGGTGGTCATCAAGGGCTCCCGGTTGACCGGAGGGGGGTTGTGGAGGAGGTCTACACCTACGACTACGCTTCTTATTCTCCTGTACCTGCCACCCTGACTACTGTGACGCTGAGGAGGTCCGACTGGGAGACCTACGGTGCCTACTGCTGGAACGGTGCCTGCTGCTGGAGCGATGCCTGCTCTCTGAACGACACCGGCCTCTGGGCCGGCATTGACTCTCGGAGCGGTCACGACTCCCGGAGCGACGCCGATCTTCAGTCCGATGCCTGCTTGCAGAGCGATGTCTGTCCTTCGGGAGTAATGCTTCTGCTCCCTTGAGGCGTTCCGAACGATGCTGCGCCTGATCCACGCCGCCCTTGCTGGTGCTTGGCTTCTCTTCTTCTCTGGCGTGTTCAATGAAACCTCTTTCTCGGCCAGGCTCTCAAGGAAGCTACCCCTGCGCCTGGTGCCCTTACCCCTGCCCAGCATGTTACTGCCGTGCGTGGCCGTTGCTGTTTTTTGTGCTGTTGTTGCTGTTTTCGCAGCAGTTGCTGCAGTAGTTGCTGTTGACGCTGTTGCTACTGTTGTAGCGATAGTTGCAGTTGTGGCTGTTGCTGTTGTTGTAGCTGTCGTTGTCGCTGTTTTCGCGATTGTTTTCGCGCTTGCTTTACTGTTTTTTTGTTGTTGTTTTTGGGGTTTTTTTTTTTTGTTATATTCATCTTGTTCGGACGACTGCCTGCTCGACGAGGCGAGCTCAGCAGTCAATTAGCTGGAAGGGGATCTCATCTGGTCCGCCGCGCCAGCGCCCCATGTCGCGGTAAGGCCACTGTTACTCCTCGATGCGGCCCTGTGTCGAATAGGCGCCGTTATACTGCAGCCGGTTTATACCCTCCTGGCTGCAAACCGTCCAATAGGCACGGTGTCGCATCACACCCTGGATTAGGAGGTGGCAGTTCTTGGTCACCGTTCGCCGGCAGCCCCAATCTGGAAAAAAGGCAGCGCAGAAGCGGCGACCGGTCAACGATTCCCCAGACCAGAGAGTACTGGTCGGCGATTCAGACAAGCCCCCGTACCAACGGAAAGGTACCTGCCCTAGTGAGGGTAGTCCGTATGTTAGAAAGTAATTCTGGATAGCACAAATTTCTGGTAAATAACTTTGTGGATTTTTACTTCATAGTTTTCACCAATTCGGTTCTCGATAGCACTTTTGATTTCTCTCATTTTCATTTTCACTTTCTATGACTATCGTCCCATTCGATTTGGCTTGGATATTACTTATTTTCAATTCCTTTTTCGTTTAGGTCAGTTTTGGTTTGATTGCTATTCTGCTTTGCTTTAGGCTTTAATATTAGAGGTACCTCCTTTCTCACTTCTGGCAACACTTTTTTTGGTTTTTATTTATATCCTTTTGGCCGCTGTGGTGTAGTGGTAACCAGTGCGCGCTTCCACAAGCAGTGTTGCCCTGTACTATTAAACCATAAGATGGAACAAAGAATTCCTTTTCATTGCATACTACTTTAGTAAATATAAATATGCGGATTTCTGAAATATGAAAAAGTTTAAGCACAGGTATATTTAAGGCTAAATTCATGATGTATGTTTAAAAAAAATTCGATTAATTGTTATACTTTTGAATTGAGTTGAATTTTAGAGTTATGTGAAAATTATAAAAAAATGTTCTGCTTAAAAATGTGGTAGGTTTTTAGCCTTGTGTGATAGATGTGGTAGAAACCCAAATTTTAAAAAATACATATGTAGTCGATCTACCACATATGTGGTAGAGGTTTGCACACTGTATGTAGTGCTAACTCGACACCATACACCTAGTCGATAGAATTGAGATAATGAAAAAGTTATAACGACATTAATTGTAGCTTTTTTGTTGTAAATTTGTTGTGGAAAGAAAAAATTTGTAGCTTCCGTTTTTTAGGGAAAAATGGTATGTGGTGCTAACTTCACACTATAGGTGTATAGAATTGAGATATCCAATATGTTACTATGCCATTAATTGTAGCTTTTGACTTTGAAATTTGTTGTGAAAAGTAAAAATTTGTTGCTTTCGTTTTTTTGGAAAAAATTGAGTTGACCCTTTTTCGAACAAAATTTAGTATGTAGTTCTAACTTGACACCATGCACCATTGACGACAGCATTGAGATATTGAAACGGTTACAACGGAATTAACAGGCATGTTCTGCAAATCGTTTTCGGGTGATATTTTCGCATTTTCCGTTTTCAAATTTTTACGAACATGAGGAAATCGTTTTGTCACCCTGGGGGTTGTTGTTGTTGTTGTTGGAGCGGCTACTAAGCCCCGTTCCATCAACGTTGTCGTCAATTTCAGCTAGGGGAGGCCCAGGAAGTGTGCGACTTCCCCAGGGGCTGTCCATAGGACAGAGGCGTTAGCTGAGTGGGGTTCTCGGGGCATGTGAAGAGGTGCCGGGTGTCATGCAGCGACTCTCCACATGCCGGGCATTGGTTGGGCACATCCTCGTTGATTCTACTCAAGTAGGAGTTGAGCCTGCGGCAATAGCCAGAGCGAAGTTGGGCTATTGTAGTGCGGGTCTCCCGAGGCAGACAAAGTTCTGGCCCGTCCACGTCCGGTGGTTGTGTGCCTAGAACGGCATTCACAGGGCGGGAGTCCATATAACTTGAGACTGATTCCCTGTGAATGCCGTTCAGGGCCTGTCGGTAGGTTGACGGGTCCAGAGGTTGTTTGATAAACCTCTGGACTTCATCCGTCAGTTCGTAAAGATGCCTCCTGACGTGCCGCGGCAAGGGCTCTTCCGCGAGCAGCTGTCCGCTGGGATGGCCACGTCTGTGGCTCCCAGCTAGGAACTGCTTGCAGAGCATTATGTTATGCTCCTTTACTGGGAGCATCTGGGCCTCGTCGTGTAGGTGGTGTTGGGGCGTCATCAGGAGGCATCCTGTCGCAGTTCGTAATGCCGTGTTTTGGCAGGTCTGTAGCTTCATCCACTGCGTCCTGCTGGTCCCCGGTTGACCCTGGGGGCCAATTCTCGTTGTGTGAAACGGTGAAATTAAAACTTTTTTTCGCGTTTTCATTGCACTTTCGATTCGCTTTCAGTGAACAAATTAAAATAAACGTCAAAGTGTTTTCACATTTAAAAAAAGTGGAGCGAAACGAAACTTTTCACTTTTTCACCAACCTGACGATTCNTCGTAATGCCGTGTTTTGGCAGGTCTGTAGCTTCATCCACTGCGTCCTGCTGGTCCCCGGTTGACCCTGGGGGCCAATTCTCGTTGTGTGAAACGGTGAAATTAAAACTTTTTTTTCGCGTTTTCATTGCACTTTCGATTCGCTTTCAGTGAACAAATTAAAAGAAACGTCAAAGTGTTTTCACATTTAAAAAAAGTGGAGCGAAACGAAACTTTTCACTTTTTCACCAACCTGTTCGTTCTGTAAAACAGTGCAACCAACTGTCAAAAACTAATCATATGTAAAAAACTTATACACAGCTTATTTATACGTGAAAACCAGATGGAGAAGATCCCAAGAGGAAAGCGTGCCAGCGAAAACCAAAAAGAGTTTTTAAAAAATTATCTAGAAGACAATGTAGACATTGCAAACGATAAGTATGAAGCCTTTTTAACATAAACAAACGAATACCAATTATTAATAATTATAGATTTGTGACGGCAGATGGTGCCAAATTTCGCGAAGAAAAGTGGAAAGAACTAGCGGTGAGCCTTAATGATCTTAGAGGCACTAAAACTGCCTTTAAAAAGAATTAAAAATTTGGAAATATAATATATATATGCATATTTATTAACAGGGAACGGATTTTTAGGACCTAAAAACCTATAAAAAAGGCAAAATAAAATAAGGAACTAGGCTGGAAAAGGCAAAATAAAATAGCGAAAAAGGCAGGAAAAGCCACTAGGTATTGCAAAAAAGGCAAAACAAAATAGCGAAAAAGGCAGGAAAAGGCACTAGGTATTGCAAAAAAAGCAAAATAAGGCACTAAAAAAAGACAGAAAATACGAAGAACAATCAAAAAATACATTTATTTTAGAAATGTTTATATTCCAAGTAAAAAGAGAAAAACTATGAACTAGTTTCATTATAAATATGAAATATTTGTACTTTGAATCTTTTACTATTTTATCCTTTCGAGTTTCTAACTCATAGAACTTTAATCTGTATAGTTGTAGTAACATTGAACCACAAGAGGCATTTTGAAAATTTCTGGCAGCATTTTCATTCGATTTTTCGCGAAGAAAAGCCTTGAATGTACTAAATGTGCGCTCGACGTAAGTTGATAGAAGTGGAGCCCAATTTAAATATGGAACGTTTGAAACGTTCATATTATCAGGAATAAGGGCGTTTTCCTCGCCCTTTACAATTTTATCCACACCCCATATTGTCACCAAACCTACGTTGGCTGAGAAAACGGCTTTGAATTTTTCCAACATCCATTTGGCAAGAGGTCCCTGCGCTTCTATAAGCCGCATGGGCATGTGTATATTTTTTAATCTTAAAAAAAAAAAATTGCAAATGCTATAATCACTTTTTTAAAGGCAGAAAAGGCAAAAAAGGCAAATATCTTAAAAAGGCAACAAAAGGCAATATCAAATGTGTAAAGGCAATTTACATAAAATCCGTTCCCTGTTTATTAATATATGTAAATAAGTAAAAATAGGAATGTAAAATAAAAAGTTGAATTATTTTCAATCTAATTTTGAATGTTATTAGTAAAAGCATTTTGAACAATTTGCAATCGTTGTCTTTTCGCAATGGATAATATATTCTGTGTTGAAATAGCTGAAGAAGGGCCACCACATTCTACAGGTTCATCAGAGTCTTCCAAATGAATTTCACTCTTGCCCGAATCAAGTAGTTGTGTAAAACCAAACAAGCGTTGATTATGAGGCCTGCTTTTGGTGGACTGTAGAAAAGGGCTCTTTCCTTCGACAGACAGCGAAATCTGCTTTTTAGTAGGCCAATACATCTTTCTACAAGAGCTCGAGTTGACTTGTAAGCTATATTGTAGCGCTCTTCTGCGGTACATGATGTCGCACTAATTAGTGTCATCCGCCAAGGCTATTTTAAAATTTATATTAGCATTAGATCTTTAACAAAGAAAAATAATATAAATTGTACCTGTAGTGGGTAGCCACTATCACCCAGAAGCCAAAAATCGCGCTCACCCGCCTCATAAAGCTCCTCCAGAGCTCTGCAAGCTCGAGAGCGACGCCATACATATGAGTCAGGAGCAGTACCTCCGAACCGAGCGCTAGCAGACAAAACGATATAATCAGCATCGCATATTATCATAACGTTCTTGCAGTGCCCACCCTTTCGGCAATAGTAAACATGCTCGATTTCTTTCTTCGGGGCAGATGTTTTGATGTGCGTTCCGTCTATGAGTCCGATTATTCCAGGAAATTGGTATTTTTCCATGAATTTTATTTTGAGCGCCGGGAAGTCTTCGCGTTTTGGGAACTTTATATGTCTGTGGGCTATGTTATTAAGTACAGTTGCCACCACTTGCACACATCTGCTAACTGATGTTTGGGATAAAACAGATAAACTGTCTTGCCCCACACTTATTTGAAAGCTACCAGTGACAAAAAACGCAGGGCGCTTAAAATAATTAGATGATTCGGAACAGCATGTACCTCCGTTGCTAGTTCGGCATAGATGGCCTTAATTCATCAATTAATTCCAGGCCCAAAGCTTTAGGGAACCGATATAAATCAATGAAATGCCCGTCTGTTGTAATCTCAAAGGGATTTTGGTGGTCGCGAAGTCTGCGCGAAAAATGACACTGAAGATGGTACAACGCCGAAACCGGTTTGTCTCCAAACCAAATTTGACAAGGGATGACGGAAAATCGTTCCACAATATATCATACTTACCTGTCGGAAACACAAACAACCTTTATTACCTTTGCTCATCTCGAATTCTTTGCGATAATTCTAATAAAATAATTATTCCCGACATGTTTTGTTTACGTTTTCCTCAACTTTGACATTTACTTCGAAAATTCAATAGCACAGTTGCAAAAGTTTCACGGCTATAGTGGTAATGGAAGACGATTTCCACAGCACAAACCAGAATCGCAAAATAAGTGTTTTGTGAGAGGCAGTCAAATTTGCTGCTTATGTGTAAATAAAAGTTGTTATTTAAAAAATTTTGGGGGAATACACAAAAACTCCAAGCAAGAGCTAATTTTAATTCAGTTCATGGAATCTCATCCAGATCTAGCGAAGAACTTTTCGAAGGGCGACAGAGATGGTGTTGAGGAAAAGTGGAAGGAACTGACTACATTGCTGAATGCAGAAGGGCCTCCCCAGAAGGACGTTAATGGATGGAAAAAAAACAAGTTATTATCGAGTATTAAAGTGAATGTATTTTGAGCTGGTTTTTTTTCTAGATATGGTCTGACTGGAAGGGATGCATCCGTAAAAAGTTTGCCCATAACAATTTAGAATCGAGGGCAACAGGAGGTGGCCCCTTTAATAAACACATACTAACGACCAACGAAGAATGTGTTGCCAGACCTTGCGGAATTTTCGCGGCTGTGGAGCGCATACATCATTCCAGAAGTTTTGGAGCAGAAGAAAGCTGCATCGCCAGTGAGTCGGAGGAAGAACGTCCGCAAACAAGTAGGGAAGCCATGGTTACCCCGAGAGCAGGAAAAGGCCACGAAACACACGAGATTGCCTTCAGACATGCATGACAACACAAGCGTCTTGCGTGGAAAAAATTTCAACCACGTTGGATGACATTTGCATTCCCACGACAGCCGGTTCTACGTACCGAAATGACTCGGGTTTTACCCGACCAAGGGCTGTTGTTTCGGCGATCTAACCCCGTTTAGGTCGACGAAGTATCTCAGAAGTTGTTCGTCCATAGGGCTACATTCGCTGCGTATTCTTCTACTCAGGGCTGGCATCGAGTCAAACCCAGGGCCAGAAACCTACACCTGCTGTGTATGCCGGAGACGACTACACCACAACTCCACATCAGTCAAGTGTAATGCCTGCGAGGGGGGGAGTCACCTTAGAGTCTGCTCAGGATTACGGACACATCGGCAGTGGACGACGTCGTATGTGGGCCCCTTCTGCTCAAACAGAGCAGCCTACACGGCTAACCCCAGTCCACCTGAGCAGCCCCACACAATCACCACAGCACAACAACGTCCACCTTGGTGAACGTAAGTTCCGCGGAGCTGTCACCGCTGCTGCAGCTCGCTTCGTACCGGCAGGCTGTATTACGGACCCATTTCCAAATTTCCCTGCTGAAGCGGCAGTTCTAGCCGATGAGCGTGATAGCCTTCGTCAGGCCGATCCCGGAGATCCCCGTATCAGGGAACTCAACGCGGAGATTCGGCAACTAGTGAACGTACATAAGCGGAAGAAGTGGGAAGAGCATCTGAAGACCTGTAACTTCACCTTTGGTGTGAGTATCCAATCCGACGACCATGCTTCGTCGGACCCGGAGCGATGCGCGAGCTATTTTAGCCGGCAGTTCATACTGCATCCTCCGGTGGACAAAGCCAAGCGTCGAGTGACTAGAAGGCTGCACAACCTGTGACCCCTTGCTTTCACTTTCGGTGAAGTTCAGGTGGCCATCGGGAAGGCCAAAGCCTCCAAAGCCATGGGTCCCGACAAAATATGCATGCTGATTCTGAAAAATTTGGGTCCTGCGGGAGTAGCGTACCTAACGGAGGTCCTCAATTTTTCTATGGCCACTCTCATCATTCCAGACATATGGAAGATGGGGAGAGTGCTCCCACTGCTCAAACCGGGGAATCCAGCCAACAAAGGATAGTCTTATCGCCCGATAACCCTCCTTTCCCCGGTAGCGAAGACACTAGAGGCCTTGCTACTCCCGTATTTCACGAACCACCTGACCCCAGCGAAGCATCAGTATGGGTTCCNCACCTGACCCCAGCGAAGCATCAGCATGGTTTCCGTAAAGTGCACAGTACAACAACAGCACTTAACGCCATAAACACTCAGATAACTCGTGGCCTTAACCGTAACCGTCCCTGTGAGAGAACGATTCTAGTAGCGTTGGACTTGTCAAAGGCGTTTGACACCGTCTGCCATTCCACGCTACTAGAAGATATTGAGGCTTTCTCTCTCCCACAGAGGCTCAAACGGTGGTCGGCAAATTATCTGAGTGGTCGACACTCGTCGGTAATGTTTAGAGACAAATCGAGTAAACTCAGAAAAATAAAACAGTTGGTTCCACAGGGTGGTGTTCTTTCCCCGCTACTGTTTAACTTTTACGTTTCAAAGCTCCCTCAACCACCAGAAGGAGTCTCGCTTGTCTCTCACGCCGACGATTGCTCGATCATGGCGACTGGGAATGGAATTGATGACCTGTGTTCGAAAGTAAAAGGGTATCTCTCCGAACTTTCTCGCTTCTTCACTGCAAAGTGAGAGTTGTCAATCGTTGTCTGCTTTGCAGTGTTGCCACATAGTGTGGCAAGTACAAGTGTTAGGGTGATCACTACACCACCCCCCTTCCAGTAGGCCTGCCGGAACCAGAACCATCGGTCACAACGTAGACTGCCCAAAGGCTGCCAAATCATCCTTTGGGAAATAAGCTGGTTTAAGTCTATTGATGAATACTGTGACAGGTTTTGACCCTACCAGTATCGTATACGTCTTGGGGTATCTGCTGACCACGAGATATGGCCCGTCGTACGGTGCCTTCAATGCCTTTTTGATCGTGTAATCCCGCAGAAAAACGTGGCTACAAAAATGGAGATCCTTGGGAACAAATACTGCAGGCTTTCCGTGCTGCGAAGTCTGAGTCGGCCGAGCCGTTTCAAAATGCCGCCGTAACTCCCGTAAGAAACCTTGCTGGTCTACGGGACTATCTTCATTCGCGTCTATAAAGTCGCCTGGATGCCGAATAGGTTGACCGTAGATCATCTGCGCCACAGGAACTCCTAACTCTTCTTTAGCAGCTGTTTTTAACCCGAAAAGGACGATAGGTTCCACCCAATTCGCGTCTGCTGAATGGCATCTAAGCGCGGCTTTCAGGACTCGGTGCCATATCTCCACCATACCGTTTGCTTGTGGATGATAGCTGGCGGTGTGAATGTGTCTGCCTCCTAAAAGTTTTGCCAACTCTTTGAATAAAGCGCTCTCAAATTGACGCCCTTGATTGGTGATTATAAATTTCGGCGCACCAAACTGGCTTATCCACCTACCTAAGAGCTCTCTAGCAACCGTCCCGGCCGTCATATCCGCCAAGGGAATTACCTCTAACCATCTTGAGAACCGGTCCACACAGGTCAGGCAGTATGTGAAACCCCTCGAGGGAGTAAATGGACCGACTATATCCACGTTGATATGTTCAAATCGTTTACCTGGGACTGCAAATTGTTCGAGTTCAGCTTTCGTGTGACGGGGAAATTTCACATCGCTGACAAGCTGAGCAAATGCGCACCCATGTTCGTAGATCACTCTACCTTCTTTTCCAAACGAAACTTTTTGCAATCAATTTAATAGTTCCCTTCGCTCCTTGATGGGCCAAACCGTGAATAGTGTTGAATATTACCTGACGTAAAACCTCTGGGACGTACGGACGCAGTGAACCGGTTGAGCCATCGCAGACTATTTCTATACCTGTACCTGGATGTCGATATGTCACTAAATGCAACGAAGTAGGCTCACCGTCGAGTAGTTTCTTAAGTTCTTCGCTTCTATTTTGCCCATCATGTAACTGTAAATCTACTGGTGATGGTAACGCAAAAGTTTCAATTCTTGAGAGCATATCAGCTGCAAGATTATCAGCACCGCTGATATGCCGTATGTCGGAGGAAAATTGGTTGATTTTAGCTGACGTGTTTGCTNGCATATCAGCTGCAAGATTATCAGCACCGCTGATATGCCGTATGTCGGAGAAAAATTGGTTGATGAAGTTTAGCTGACGTGTTTGCCGTGGTGAAAGTTTCTCCCATTTCTGTTCTAAAGCATGCGTAAGCGGTTTGTGGTCGGTGAAAATAGTGAAAACTGTACCCTCCAAATGGTAACGGAAGTGTCGAATGGCTTTATAAACCGCTGACAATTCGCGATCATAGGCACTATAACGCTGTTCGGTTGGAGTAAACTTTTGCGAAAAGAAACCCAACGGCATCCACTTACCATCGACCAGCTGTTGAAGCACTCCATCGACTGCGATTTCTGAGGCGTCAGTTATCAAGGCGATTGTGGCATCTCTCATTGGAAAAGCCAGAAGAGCTGCTTCCGCCAACTGCTCCTTAAGTTTTTCGAACGGCTCTGTCGCCTCTCTTGTCCAATTTATTGCTGTTCTGTCACGTTTCTTGCATGGGCCCATCAGCCTCTGCAATGGTGCCTCGATGGCAGAAGCATGTGGTAAAAACCGTCTATAGAAGTTGATAGCCCCCAAAAATCTTCTCAAGTCGTGGACTACCTTCGGTTTATTGAAACTCTAGTATGTCCTTCACCTTCTGGGGCAGCGGCTTGATGTCTTTAGCCGAAGCGAGGTGGCCCAGGAACTCTACTTCCTCTAGTCCGAGTTGACACTTTTCATCGTTAATGACTAAACCCCTCTCGCGATAGCGGTCAAAAACTTTTTCGAGATGCTCTGCGTGCTCCTGCGATGTGGAGGCGATGAGAACATCATCAGGATAAGGGGAAACGAAAGGCAAACTCTTGACGGTTTCGTCTATGTAGCGTTGGAACGTTTGGGCAGCGTTCCTAAGTCCGAGCGTTACATATTTAAACTCGAAGAGTCCGAAAGGTGTCAGGATAGCTGTCTTCGGCACGTCTGCTGGGTGCACTGGGATCTGATGGTATGCCTTCTTGCAATCTATTACGGAAAAAATCATCTTACCATGCAAGTCGCCTCCAAAATCCTGGGTATGTCGTATCGGGTAGTTATCGGGAATTGTCATGCATGCAATCGCCTACAGTCGCCGCAAGGCCGCCAAGCTCCGTTGGATTTCTGCACCATATGCAACGGACTCGCCCATTGGCTACTTGAGCGCTGACATATACCCCGATCAAGCAGGTAGTCGAATTATTTT
>NW_016165902.1:0-2493 GCF_001687245.7 Rhagoletis zephyria | reverse complement strand
TAAAGCAAAATAGGGCACATACATATGTAGGTATTTAGTGACCCAGTTACATTTGACAAAAAGTAGTACATGAAAAAGTTAAATGGACGGATTTGTAAGGCACTGGGCACATTACGCGCCTAATCAAAGTAGAGTAATCGTTTCATCATGCCGAAACGAATGCATGACGACTCGACTTCTGTACACTTGCACGCCGTGCATAAGTCACCAGCTAATAAACACTTTATACACATAACAAATTTTCTGGCCGTTCTTTCGCAACTACGCACTTCCGCAAATATTTCTGCTCCGAAATATTGCATAAACGCTTGTGGTTTAATACAATTTGCACGAATTTTAGCACGAAATTATTCATTTTCTATTGAATTGACAAATAAATTTTATTTCCAGCACAAAAAAGTAAACAAATGAAGATTTCAAAACTACAAGCGCCTTACAATGTTGGGCGCTTCGATTCATGAAGCTTTTATGTTCAGGCGAAAACAAGATTTTGAATCGTAATGTACAGAGCTTCATTGAAACACATGTGTTCGGCATAACAACTTTATACTTTAGTATGCCGAAACGATTACACTACTATGATTAGGAGCTTAATGTGCGGAGTACCTAAGTATACAATTTTGAAAGTGCCCAGCGTCGCGGCGGTCCGCGTTCCCCGTCGCGCTCGCGTTCCGCGCCACCCTCACCTTTCACAATTATGCACTGCTGTCATTNCTTAACAATTGAGTAATAAAGCAAAATAGGGCACATACATATGTATGTGTATGTATGTTCCGCGCCCCCCTCCCCTCCTTTCACAATTATGCACTGCTGTCATAACCGTTTAGAAAAAATAATAATAAAATGACACTGGTTCACTTCTGAAAATGCTTTTTAATGTCCAAGTAATGGGAATTATCGCGTATAGTGTTATTGCATGCACACCACCCATGGTAGAATTATACCAGATGAAGTAATATTAGAGTGAGAAGAAATATTTTGACACTGCCTTATTTGAAAACTTGCCTATAAAATGTGACTATAAGGCAGCCGAATGTCAGAAAATAAAGCGGGAAAGCTGTTTCATTACTTCACCTGTTTATTGCGCCATTTATCCCACCTGCTTATACGGAGTGTACGTTCAAATTTAGAAGTCTGAGAGTAGGTAAAATGTTACATATGTTTACATCACTACTTCGTACCACATGTTCGCTTCGTCTTCGTAAACGAAATCAAGATTTCGGATATGGTGAAACCAGTAATGATAATGCAGAAATTTTAACTGAAAATAAAACTCAAAACAATATTCTCTATGTCATATGCTGCGAACAGAAACGGCAACTTTTTGTTGTTCCATGCCATGGCGAAGTTATACCAGGTGAAGTAATAAAAGGGGGGAAAAAGAATTTTATACTGCCTTATTTGAAAAATTGCCTTTAAAATTTGACTATAAAGCAGTCGAATGACAGCGAGAAAGCTGTTTTATTACTTCACCTGTTTATTGCGCCATGGTTCCATGCAAACATTTTAAGATTTTCCAGCTATGTTTTCAACATGTTACAAAGCATGCAGATAAAATTCATACAAAAGCGCTATGTCCAATTTGTTGAGCAGTTATTAAAGACGACCTTTTCCTATATTTTCCCATATTTTGTGAATATTACTTTCTTCATATGAATTATATTATAATTATTGTATTTTTGGAATAAACAAAGTTCTTTTCCCTTCTGTCAGTAAACTGTTTTTGTTACAAAAAGTATAAGTAAGCAATGGAAAAGAAGGCAAAATTTGTTTTATTTGCAACCTTTGTTGAAAATAAAGCAAAACTCGGATTTTGGTATTATTTCCCATTTAAAAGTGAAAAAAGCAAATTTTGGGTTATTGCCGTTTGTGTTGTTTTCACCCCCATCTCAATTCTATCGAGTAGGTGTATGGTGGAAAGTTAGCACTACATACAATTTTTTCTTAAAAAAACGAAAGGTAAAAATTTTTTCTTTCCACAACAAATTTACAACAAAAAAGATACAATTAATGCCGTTATAACATTTTCAATATCTGAATTCTATCGACTAGGTGTATGGTGTCAAGTTAGCACTACATAGCGAGAAAGACGTTTTATTCCTGCATCTGTTTATTGCGACATGGTTCCATGCAAACATTTTAAGGTTTTCCAGCAATGTTTTTAACATATTAAAAAGCATGCAGAAAAAATTCATACAAAAGCGCTATGTCCAATATGCGGAGCAGTTTTTAAAGATGATGCTTTTCGTATATTTTGTTAGACTTTTCATAAGTAAAAATATTTTGTGAATATTACTTTCTTCATATGAATTATATTACATTTTTTGTTTAATTCAAGGCCTATCAAACAGGTTTAGAGCATTTGAGCAAAAACAACATTTGACTTTATTTTGTTGTTGCTTTTGGTATCGAAGGTGCCAAAAACTCTTCTGATTTTTTTCTTCTACATCAAAGCGTGCCATGCGAAATACGAAAATTATTGCAACTTTCTTT
>NW_016165901.1:0-25936 GCF_001687245.7 Rhagoletis zephyria | reverse complement strand
AACTCGATACAAATACATATATTATTTATAATATTTACATAAGTACATATATTTTAACTGTACACTATGTGCACATTTATGCCCACTATCGATTTGCATACATATAAAGGCCAAAGTATAGGAAAGGAAGTCAAGTAAAATCTCGAATTCCCACAGTAACAATTTTCAATTTTATTGTCTGCATCTTATACTTTTAGGTTTCTATTCAACAGCAAAGAAATGTATAACTAAATATACATGCATACAGTGAGTGTCAAAAATAAGTGTACCCTGACGTGTTGACTTTTCTTGAAATATATTTTCCATACGAAATGTGTCTTATTTTTTACAAAAATACAGTACATTCAACAGCAAAAACAACAAGAATTATTTTTTTTATTTCATACAAAACTCGGGAAAAATGCAAGAAATTTTCAAATTTTAAATTTGATTTCCTCGAAAAAATTATAGTAAGCAGTTTTGTAGCCCGTTAAATTTTAGTGCAAGTTTCAAGTCCCTAAAAATAGAAGTTGATTTTCGAGAATTTTTTTACCGAGGGTGCAGCGCATTTTCTTCCATAGAACGCAGGAAGGCAATCTTTTTTATATGAAAGAGAAAAAAATTCTGGGGTTTGCTGGTGAATGAAGTATTTTTTTTATTACAAAAAAATAAGAAAAATTTGGTATGGAAAATATAAATACAAAAAAAAAAACGTCAAAAGGTCAGAGTATACTTTTTTGACGCTCACTGTACATGCACATAAACACATACATACATGCATATATTTATGCATATGTATGTATTGATGTATGGACGTGTGTGTTTTACAGCCCCTGCAGGGAAAACGCGGACTGGTGCATAAAATTTCTAGTTCCGTACAAGATCTTTATCGCNAAAAAAAAACGTTTCTTTGAAAATAATGTAAGATCGCACACGGAAGAACCGAAAAGACTGAAAAATCATAATACTTTTTTCTTTCGTCTGGCGATTTTAAAACTGGTTCGGAACTATCGAAAAAGGGATGCAGCGGGGGCAATTGACACTTCCTAGGACATCGCCATGTTGTGCCAGTTGTTTGTATGCAAAAGAGATTTATAGCGAACCATAGCTGGGTGTAAACGTACTACATGCGCACCAGTTTAGAACTAGAGATTTTCCCCACAGGGAGCGCTTTTCTTTTCTTACTTTATATTTGTGCAATAGGTGCATTTGGTCTGCTCAATTTTGCTGCTTGCTCTGCTCGGTCATCGTCTATTGCCATTTCTCTCTTTACCGTTGCATGCGACCAGGCGTACAGCAGCTGAAGACAAACGAGCAAACGGTGGAGCAGTGTGAGTGCGGTGAGTGCGTATAAGTGTAAGGGTGGGAAACAATCCGGCCAGGTTGATATGCAGTACTCCGTATTCGTAAATGTGTGTGCAAGACAATAAAAACAGGAGCGATAAAGGAGAGCTGGTAATGATATATACATACATATATGAAGTGATTGGAGAAATGCAGCAATGGAAATGATAAAATTATAGCAAAAGTAAACAGTGGCGATGGCAAAGAAAACACATTCCGCCTATAAATGATTAAGAAGCAGCAGAAGAATACCAAGTAAGAATTTGGCTTTGATTTCGCCTTGTTGGCCACTTTCTTAACTATGTATTCTGCAGCACTGCCCAAAAGCCGACTGACCACTTTTCTACTAGGAAACATACATAAATGCGCCCAAATACTGAGGGTCAATTGCTTGGCGCCCAGCTGAAAAACGAAGTACGCCGAAGAACTGACCATTGCTGGCGCATATGTATATGTATGCAAACACACACACACAAACACGAACTTGTATGCTTGCCGGCTATCGTTTTTGCTGTGTCTTCGAGTATTTTGTCTTCGTCGAGGCGAGGCAAGGCAACTTGCAGAAGTGGGGGTGTGAGCCGGAACTTAACGTAAGCACTTTGCTGACCCGTAACGGCAAACCAATACATGTATGTACATACATATGTACATATGTATAGAATAATAAATTTGTGTGGGAGGTTGTGAAATAAAACCCAGCTAGTGGTGGCGAGGCTGAGTTTGTTCAATGGCAATTCGTGGCGTTGATAACGGCAAAACGTTTGTGTGCCTGTGTTTGCTCGTTTGCTTGTTGTTGGCTTGTTTAACATGCGTGGCAAAGGACACTTGCCGCCTTCGACTGACAAACTCACTGCTTATCTAAGTAAACATATGTACATATATGCATAGGTATGTTGTTGTTGTTTGCAGCTGTTGAAACAAATTGCAAATTTCTACTTTAATAAAATAATTTTGAGTTGGTAATTACAAGGTGAGCTTGCACGCTTGCCTCTCTGTGTGTGTGTGTGTGTGTGCGTGTGAGTATGAAAGTGGCTGTGTATTTGTTTCTAAGCTGACAAACTCTTATTTCATATGTACATACATATGTACATACGTAACTATAGGCACCCACCCAAACTAAAGCCACTTTTGCAATGGCAATTATTTAACCGCCTTGCAGGCGCAGCCTAGCCGGTCTGCCGGACGGCCTTTCAGCCTGCCTGTATGCCACCCAGGCATGTCCTTCAGCTGGTATTAATGAGAAATGTTTATCCTCTTCGCATGCACACACACTCGCACGTAATTTAATAAATATGCATGTGTGTGTATATGAATATTGCAATTTGCAAAAATTATTTAATGCATGTGTGCGACTGAGTGTGAGCTTGTGTGTGTATGTGTGCTAGGCAAATATGTATTTATGCAAATTTCTTCGTTTAACTGCATGTGTTATAGCAGTAATTTGCTTCATTTTCTTCTGCTGCTTCTTCTTCTTCAACAGCCATTGCCGTAATTATTATTGTTGTTGTTGTTGTAGTGGCTTATTTCTAGTCCGTAATATTATGTTGTCATATTTTAAATTGCATTTGCATTTTAAATACAAACGCACACCCAAACTAACACATACGCCCACTGCTACATGAATACTCACATACATACATACGTACGAACTTATGTATATATTTGCTATTTAAGCATTTAACATAAATGTATTCAGCTCATATTAGAGCTGGTTATTGTAGAAGTACATAAGTATATATATATATATATATCTGCACACATACATACATATATGGTTTTAACTCCTTTGAAATATTTAAATGCATAAATTTGCAGGTGTGTTTGTAAGAAATTGACAGAGGTTTAGGTATTTCTACAGGCCAGACGGTGTGAGTTTTTTATAAATATATTGGAAATGCACATTAAAGGATTTTGGATAGTATTCTTAACTATTTTTCCAATTTTTTTTTTACTTTGTTCTTAGCTTTTTGCTACGATTTTACACTTAAAAAACATTTTTTCTTTTTCTTTTTTAAACTTCTTTCCCATTTCATTTTAAATTCAATTATCTATTATGTATTGCCAGTCATTAGCTGTCGAAGGAGGTGAGTTAATAGTTCAACCGCCAACCTACTTCCATTTGCACACACTGCATCTTATTGGAAGACTCAGCAGCTATTAGAAATTATTGCAAATTACTCACTCATCGGCCTACAAGCCAACCAACCCACTGCTCACTATATACATACCAACAGCCCACTAGATACTGGACACTGGCTACTGGCCACTCGCTCCACTCGTAACTAAGTAGTATGCTAACCTGCAGGCGCACTTCGTAGCGTGCAACATGGTGTGGCATGAAATTTATATTGTTTCATTTTACCTCCATGTTGTAGTTGTAACTACATTTGCTACAATTGCATACATATATAACTCCTCGCCCATAGCCTCGCATGTCTCTGACTCAGGCCACGTTCATTCAACTTAATTATAAAATGTCGTGCAAATCGTAATAATAAATTTCATTTTCTTACATTCAACTATTTTATTTTATGATTTGCATCTTACATTATAATAAATTATAGTTGACTATAAATTAAATTATGCAAGCAATTGTGGAATATGTTTATTAAAAATTCGTTTGGATTTTAAATTTGCATATAACTAATAGATATGGACTTAATAANATATGTTTATTAAAAATTCGTTTGGATTTTAAATTTGCATATAACTAATACGGACTTAATATATTTAATGAAAACTAATTTTAAAATATGATTTATTATTTATAGGGGATCACAGTCTTGTATAATATTGAGTATTATTTTTATATTACATTTGCACAAAGTGAAAATAAGTACAGTGTGCAAAATTCACTTTTTTGTAACAAAATTTAATATCTCGAGAACTCGAAGAGATAACGAAATAAATTTAACAGTATTTTTAAGCCTTTGAGATGGGGAATTGAGCAAAATAGTATCATTGGATGAACTTTCATATGCCCAACAAAGAATGCACTTCGGTGGTTGCACGAACCGAAAGCACTTTTTAAATTATTTAAAGTTAACTTCATGCTGTGTATACGTAAAAAACATAAAAATAAATATTTTATGAAGGAAGAAGAAAGCCTCCTGGGCGACAGAGAGGTCGAAACGACTGGCGTATCGCATTGAGCTCGGCTAAAATCACGTAGGCGATAAGAGCGCCAATCAAGAATAAGAAGAGGCACCATTCTCCTAACTAATTTTTCCTATGCCATTACTTACGCTAAAATTTCCGTAATACCTAAGTTAAGCTGCAGTTACTCCATTCATTGGCAAAAAATCATACAAAAATGTAAAGAAAGTAGCCTTAAACGTGAAATTAACTTTTCTAATGACGCACCCTAAACCGATTAGTAAGCACACATACTTATGGCGCACAACATATTTATGTACCTATGTATGTGCATAAATATTTCAACAATGTCGTGCCACTCAAAAAATGCACCACTAAAAAATCCATTCTAAAATCACATTCGTCGCTCCAGTCAACAACTTTGCTCGCCACATTATTGCATCTATTAAACACCGCAAAGTGTGGNTTTCCTATGCCATTACTTACGCTAAAATTTCCGTAATACCTAAGTTAAGCAGAAATTACTCCATTCACTGGCAAAAAAAAATATACAAAAATGTATATTTTAGAAACGATTCAGGCTTCCACTTTTAACCAGCCACAAGATGCTGAAAGAAGGCAACCTGAAACGTGAATTTAACTTTTCTAATGACGCACCCTAAACCGATTAGTAAGCACACATACTTATGGGCCACAACATATTTATGTACCTATGTATGTGCATAAATATTTCAACAATGTCGTGCCACTCAAAAAATACACCACTAAAAAATCCATTCTAAAATCACATTCGTCGCTCCAGTCAACAACTTTGCCCACCACATTCTTGCATCTATTAAACACCGCAAAGTGTGGCACCAAATTATCTTTCAACGCAGGTAGAAAATGTAAGATGATAATTGTATTTACGCAACGAAACGCTCCATTTGAGTATATGTACATATGTATGTTTGTGCAGCTGTGTGCGTTAGTGAAGAAAAAAATTCAAGCCATTAATAGCTTAAGTGCAAAGCAAAATAATAATAGATGATAATAATGGCAGTAATAGGTAAGCCAATTACAATACAAATAATTAAATACACTTGCACAACTTTAATTAGCTACTCAAGCAACATAAATACATACATAAATACACTTACACGGATGCACATTATCACACATAATTAAGCATTGCATAATGGTGTGTAGAAATGGCAACAATGAAAACATATTCGCGAAAACAATTTTTTTGTGCGAATTTGTAACTCAATTTATGCAATGAATGCAGAAGTAAACACTTTTTTCGTTTCACACGTCATTCGTGAGAGAATAGTGTGGCCAGATTGATAAAAATACGAGAGGAAAAACCATGCAGAGCCGACATGGTAAGACTTATGTACGCTTTAAAGCATAAACAGACGGCAGCGTTGATCCGGATCAACTCGAGAATTAACTTCAGTTGATCCGGATTAAGTCCGATTTAATCCGGATCAACGCTGCCGTCTGTTTAAACTGTTACGACTCTTCAGACAGTTGATGACAGACTGTAAATGAGGAGCTTAGGTACGAACAAACGATCCGAAGCAGTAGCAGAACAAAGATAATTATTTTAGCTCCAATAAGCGGTTCTCTCGAAACAGACATACAGAGGGTAGAGCCAAGTAGCGACAGCTTTTAAAAGACTACATCAAGACAAAAACTGACGTAGAGTTTCTCGCTCAAACAACCATGCGAAGAAAAATTTGAGGGAACGGCTAAATAACAAAGAGAAGTTTAGTTGATTTAAAGTCTCACACTGACGGTGTTAGGGTTAAGCGTTCGATGTTTCCCTCTGGTAAAAGGAAAACTGTCTCCGGCAATAGAAAATAGATGCAATAAAAAGTGTTCATCGACTTGGTACAGTCAGAGCTGAATTGATATCGAAGAGTCCGAAAAGCGTTTCCCAACAGCTTCCGTCATTTTGGAACCAAAGAGGCGGCAGCACTGACCGAAACTCGAGTCAGATCTTCCTGCCATTCTATTTTACTAACTACCGTTGGCCAATAATAATTGCTGTACATTAATCTACCAAATGCGAAATCTCACACGTAAGTGAAGAGGTTTGTGAAGGCTCACAGCTGTAAATATTTTTGTAGAGGTTGCCACATGTTTGAAATTTTTAATTTAATTTAATTGATACGATAAATAAAATATTGCAATATGGGTATCAAACTGAATAGATTTAGGAAAGTTTATTGCCGAAAATATTTTTGAACAGGGTTGCCACCTGTTTGAAAAATTTTATGTAATTAAATTGATAAAATAAATGAAATACTACAATGCGGCTATCAAACAACACAGAAATACTTCTAAGGCGCCGTGAAGCTCGGCGGATATTTACTAGTTTTAGCAATACAAAAGTTTTAGTAGCTGGAAAACTCACTTACTAACTCAGTCGTGCATTTGTGTCGCTCTGTTTTCGCAGTCACTAATTTTTATTTTTTTTTTTAAGAGCTTTGCTGATTTCTTACTAGTATTTGCGTGAGTTGTTGTTGTTGCCAGCGTAATATATGTAAGACGACTAATTGGCATTTATAATTCACTGAATTAAGCGAAAATTAATGCTAATGTTAGTGGCAATTACAAGCGCCTGCAGATGGTGGTATGATGTATTCAGGTATGCTGAGCTAAACGCGAAGGGGGCGGTAATGATGTCTGCACGGCGCGCCATACAAATGAATGAATGAATGAATGATGCATGCCGATTATGTATGTATATATGCGTCAATAATGTGTGTACAACATTTTGTGGCAAGAGCAATTGCTGCTAAGCACGCATGGGTACAAATCAAGAAACATATGCGGTTATTTTTCTGTATACATACATACATATGTACATATATACTCGCGCATACAAAGGTAAATTTAAGCCATTTTAAGTGCCTGCTTACACATAATCATTTAATGTTTTAATTCATTTGCAATTAATGCATATTCAGCAAGCAGTAAAAGTGTAAAATGCATTACGCTATTACATATGTATGTATGTGCATATGTGTACTAGGTACATATATGTATCTGTGCAAACATACTACCATTTAACTATTTAGGTTGCCGCTTGCGCAAACTGCCACTATCGCTGCCATCGAATAGCTCAAACGCTCAATTGATTAATGACGAGCTGTCAGTTGGCAGCCGCTTGATCGGTTAAATAGTTAAACGGGGAAGAAGAGGGGTTACCTTTTTTTTAATTGCGCCGGACAATCGATAGTTTTGCAATAAACCTACATTTATTACTTAATTAATAAATAAACGCAAGAAAAGGAATCAGCCACAAAGATACAACAACAATCTAAGGAATTGCTGACTGGTAATTAAAAACAACAACATGACAAAAGGCGTATAAAAATCGCATTCAATGTATTGGTAATGTAGATAGATAGTTATGTATGTTAGTGAGCGTTGCCTGTGCCAAAGTGAAATTAATTATTGTATTTTCAATTTATGCGCTCATTTCTTATTTGTTCGTTTATCATTGTTGCTGCTGTTATTGTTGCGTTATTTTTTTTATTTTCAAACTAACTTACTTTCAATTATTAGCTGCACGCAATTATGTGCTCACCATTCGCAGGCAATGCCAACTTCTTGTCCAATTCGTTGGAACTTTTAGCCGCCTGGCATCCCGCTCCGACCATACCTACTTAGCGCATATACTGTTGGTGTATATGTATGTATATCCGAGAGTATGTGTTTCATTATGTCACATTTCGTGCGATTCAACCAATTTGCCACATCCAACTGCACTTTATGACGCCACAAGTAAGTATAAAAACAATTATATACACACATACAAACATGCAAGTGTGGGGTGTGCGTGTGTTGTGTGCCTTACTTGGAAAGTGGACATTCAATGTAATTAGTGAAAATGCGCTAATTAAGCGAGAATCTACAATTTTACTGCCACACAATTGGTGGGAATTGACCTTTCTCGAGTTGTTGACAAAAAAAAAAACGACAGGCATGATATTCTTTTGGAATTTTTTTACACAAGCTTCTACATATGTAGGTCGATTTTAGTGAGTACATTAAGGATGTCAAAGAAATCTACTTCATTGGACTCTAATAAAATTTTTATATGTACCAACAAAGTTGAGATGAGGAAAATAGCTGTTCCTTCCTAAAATCGATTAAAATATAGGCAAAACAACGTGAAGTTTTTAAAAACCTATAGTAAAAAACTTATCCATTAGCATTTGTCTCGATGCCGATAAATATATCGATACAAATATTTATGGTTATGATGGTAACGGATAAAAAATTTATGATATGGATAAAAAATACATCGATAAGCTTATCGTTTAATTAAACTGGATCACAAATTTTAGTTTGGTTTTTGTTCTCCAGACGCCACTTTCCAATTTCTATGTAGAATTGTTCGGTGATTCCGAAAATCGAGTTAATTTTTTTCTATGGATACGTTTTCGAGATATTTGCAATTTACCATTATTCAGCTTAAAACAAAAAGTGGTTGCACTTTTTTTGCATGAAATATGAGCAGAAAAGCGTGTTAGTGAGGTGTACATAGCGTATGAGTAACTTTCTTTTCCGCTCATTTTTCATACAAAATATCTTTGCGTTTTTCATTTGACCACTCATTATTTCTTATTAATCCATCGATTTTCTTCAGTAGTATATTGATTTTTTTTTTTTGTAACAGAACAGGCTTTAGCTCAAATAAAAAAATTTGGCACAGAACCTGTTATTTTATAAATTTTTCTTCTGTTAAAGTTTGATTTTTTTAATTTTTCACTAAAAAAGTTGGAATGATTAATTAATTTTTCACAAACTATAAGCCCTTTTCGGAAAGAGATGTATATACGGTTTATGGAGAATTTCATTAGCTTTCATTTGCCGTACTTTATATTAGAAACGTATACATAGAAAAAAAAGTTAACTCGATTTTCGGAATCACCGAAAAATTCTACATAGGGATTAGATAGTGGCATTTATAGAAAATTTGTGCTATAAACCAATGTTCCCATGCCCGAGCAATGTCGGTTGCTGCAGACGAGCAGCTCCTCTGCTGTCTTGGAGAAGGTAGACTACCGAATCCGCTTGGGACATTAGCCTAACACAGGAGCCCTGGGTCAAACACGGAACAGTCATGGGGCCTAATATAATGTCGGTATAAATGCATTCCTTTACTCTTATTCCAGCACAGCAGACACAACATAGGTAAAGATGGAGACCACCGGACAGCCAAGTATACTACTGGTTGCATCATACATGGGCCATGATAGGGGCAGGCCGCCAATCGAACGATCGAGGTGAGTCATTACCACACTTCTTAGTGAATATCCCCCGCGAGAAGTGCATCAAAATGGCGCAAAAACGCGCTAATTGTGTCGTCCTAGACAACGGCTAGGAAGCGCAAAACTTTTACCGCCAGCAAATTTTATTTCTTCTATTTAAAATTTTTTTTTTATTTCTTCTAGTTTTTTTTCTGACGCTCAACGATCTACCCTGTTAATTGCATATGACCTATCAAATTCAGTCGGGCGCATGCAGTAGTACGACAGAGCTAGCTGCTGCATGCATATGTATGCGAATATGTAGTAGTACAACATTTAATTGAAATAATTACACATTAAGTGCATTAATTATTTTCTTTCGTTCCCACCACAGCCACCTCACCCACGCTAAATACTAATCGTTTGCGTCCCCTATGCAACTTTTAGTGGCACCATAGTGCCGCAACAAATATCACAAAACAAAAACAACAAATGCAGTAGCGATATCCTCTAACAAACTAGGCGACTTAACGACGACACTACAAGTGCCACGTATACTTTTTGCAAAATTCTTCATAAATTTTCTATAACGAACGCTAGCACTTTACATACATACGTAAATATGTTTGCTTGATGCACATAAATACACGCTGACACACAAACCGCACTTATAGTTTTGTTCTTGCTGTTATTTTATTAACTTGAGTCCACGTAATTATTAATTTAAATGCGCCTGGTCGAGAATATGGCACCAACGATGGCCGCTGTTTTAGTTGAGCTGGTTGTTGTTGTGGCTCTTGGCGCGAGTTGCGAGTGTTGGTGACACTAAAAACGTCAAAACATAAACCCCAATAACAAAAATGAAATAATTTGCCGCCCCTATTTTCCTTCCCCCCTGCCTTCCTCTTCCTCTTTCCCTTTGCGACTTTTGGCATTTGGCATAATTATTAACAAGTCTCCGACTTGGCTTGCTTCAGTCTAAATCATAATTAAAAATGTATTTAGTTTGTTAAGTGTGTAAGTATTGAGGCGCACAACGAAAACAACAATTAGCAAGTTGCTTTTAGTTCGTTGCGAACTACGACGACGGCGACGACGCTGACATGGAACTAACCGGACCACCAGCACCGAGTATATAATTTTTTAACTACTTTTATAATAACTTAAATATATTAAAACAAGTAGGTAATTACATTGATAATTACATGAGACCCGAGTCGAGTCTGTTGCCGACTTGCTGCATGCAGCCTTGTCGAGTGAGTACCTATACAAATATGTACTTTTGCTGTAAGTATATGAAAGTGAGCGGGTTTGGGTTTGGAGCACTGCTGCAGTCTTCGGCGATTTGTGGGGCTAATGAAATATTAAATTGACCAGCAAATAGTTGCCTGCGAAAATGAAGTAAGCAAGACAGTAACGCAAGACAGGCATAGGCGCCACTAAGTTTCAATTACAACACTCATTTAATATTTCTTTTTGCCCACTTGAGTGGAGCGATTTAAGGGTTCATTAGGGTTCTTCGAAAGAGCGCAGGGGTTTTTCGAAATCATGCTGAAATCATACAAAATATTTCGTTAATTCTTAATTACTTTGTGTTATGAATTACTTGCACAAAAATCCGAAAAGTTATAGCCACTCATGCCTACCCAATACTTAGGTAGCCCACACACTCTGGAACACAGCCATCAATCATTGAGAATTTGTAAATTTTCATGTTTCACTAATAATTGCACTAAACATATGAATAAAAAGTGTTGCCAAAATTTAAAAATAACTATATCTAATTCAAATTTAAACGAAATTAAATATGTCTGTTAATTACATTGTCTCCTTTGAAAGAACTCTTCTCGTATACATTTATTTATAACTTGGATAAATATATTGCAGCCACCCCCTCCTGGTTACATAAGCCGTAAGGGGTCTGCACACTTTGGAGCTAGGCTATTAATCTTTGAGCTTTGGCTCACGCAGTATTTTGAATATTATTAGGAATCATATAGATTGTTCAATAAATTGTTCAAAAATATTATGTTAGCAAAAAATTTTGGTTCACTATTTTAAGTCTTTTTGGGATCATACTTTATTTAAACCAGAAAAGTCTTCAGGACTTTATTTATTTTTCTCTATCTAATGGAAGCTTAGGAGGTCTTAACACTCTATAGCTTAACCTCCATCATTGAGCTCTGATATGTTATATGTATCTTCAGCAACCTTTCTAATACATTTTTTTTTTTGCTTTGAAGCTACACTGGCAATCATAAACTACTTAAGTCAAACTGTCAAACCTATACTGAAAGTAGAAAAATTCAACAAATTTTAATATAAATTTTGAACTTTTTAAAATCAATTTTTAGAAAAAAATTGGGTTCGCAGATAGATCGATTATATAATTCAGGTGATACGGATGAAAGTTTTAAGCGACTAAAAGATCGCGTTGATTTTTAATAACTTTTTTTTCGACGGTTTTTGCGGTTTTGTGCTATTTATATGCATAGTGAAATATATAAAATATAGCGTTACTTTTTTAAATTTTGTATGCAAACGGTCTTGCGCATTTTATTCTACAAGACATTCCCTTTTATATGGTAAAAAGTACAAAAAGTCGTCAACAATAAAAAATCATTAAAAATCAACGCGATTTTTTAGGCGCTTAAAACCTGCTTTTGTTTTACTAAAATTAAAAAACTGTGTACTAAAATTTTTTTTTTTAAATTCAGATTAAAAAGTTTAAAACTTAGACGAAAATTTGTTGTTTTCTAAGTTCTGTATAAAGTGGGAAAGGTTGACTTGCGTGGTTTTGAGTAAAGTATGAGCCATATTTTTATAAAAAAATAACAAAAAATACCATGCACTCACTTTTGATTTTTTGATTTTTTTACGTTAATTGGTGTTTTGCTAAAAAATTAACATACTCTATTTGGTGTATTACTTTGGAAGCAAGTCGTATGAGAGAGCTAATTTGACCGTCCCCTGGGTACTGGAGCTGGGCAGCAAACCAAGTCCTTATGAGTAATAATTTTATAAATACTATAATTTGAATAAACAGCATAGGCCTTTGATAGAAGCGCGAGAAAAGTGCTGCCGCTTTAATAATATTTCGAATTCCTTTGTGGTAAGTTTTATATAAAGTCAACCATTAAGAAAAACCAACTGCCAAAATAAACACAGCCTTCTCTAAACACGTCCAGCATTATGTTATTATGTGACTCCGCTACAATTGTCCACAGCAATATGGTAAATACGTGATACACTCTGCCGCAAACGCTAATGACGCAGTGAGTGGCAAGAACGATGATGAGGCAAATAAGCACACACTACTCATACATGTGAACATATATATGTGATATGTTGAGGCAGCAGTGTAAAGGACGACGACTACGGTGGCCAGCGACATGCCACTAAATCATCTGCCAATGGGGCTGTTGCTGTTTGCTGCTGCTGCTGTTGTGGCGGCATTGGTGATGGTGGCAGCGAGTAAGGCATTGCGGAATGTTTCACAACACATACCACATTCAGCAGACAAACAAATACAACAGCCAAACAGCGGCACTCATCCTCAAAATGCTCAATCTCATGTGTGTCTGCTGCATACCACACTGCATGCCTGATTATCCTATGCTGGGGCATGCAACATTGGCCATTGGCATCCTTTTTGGCGCGTACTTGACTCGCGTCGCATCGTTCGTGTTACATCCGCAAACTTGCCACGTATTTTGTCAATAGCGGCAAGAGCAATATGTGCAACAGCAGAAACTAATGTTGCCGCGAGGAGCATGCCACATGCCACATGGCACATAGCACAAACGCCAACGCACACACCTACACACCTACACACTCAGCCATGAGCCATAATGCTTTTTATAGCAGCCACCGACCGACCGACACTTCACGGCTATTCACACAAGTGTGAGCGGAATTGGCAGTGCCGGAGCAAGTGTATGTATGCATGTGAGTGCGGGTGTAAGTGTTAGAAAAGCGTTTGTGGCGTTGTTGGTGGCGTTGTTTGTGCTTTGCCAACAAGTTGATGTTGTCGGCTATAATTTTTGCCATTTTTGATGTTTGGCGCGTGCGACAATTTTGTAATGGCCAACAGCAGCAACCGCAGCAGCATTTAGAAATACAACAACAAATATAATGCAGCAGCAATTATATGGCAACAACCAACAAAGCGCAATTGTTTGGGGTCAACAACTAAGCGCCACTACAACAAACTATCTTTCCGTTACATAGTCTGTGTTGCAACGCGGTGTGTGTGTGTGTGTATGTGTGTTGGCTTATTGGTTGGAGCATCTACTGCCACAATAATTGCTCACAATTTAACCTGTTTGTCGTAATTAATTTACTATTGTTCCAATTTTAATTACTCAACGACACATAGACGACAAAGCAACAACAGCAACCATATAAGCGCATAAAAGCATCGCCTCATGCAGCAATAATGTTACGCCGCCATGGAAGGACATAGTTAAAGCGGAAGTCGCTGCTAATAGTCATAAGCACTATCAAGCACACCATCAGCCACATCATAACTGTCACTATTTTAGTCATCGTCATTTTAGTCACACTATCAGCGGCATCCTCCCATTTTTGTTGTGACTTTTGCTACTTTTAATGCCCTTTGATGCTGACGGTTGCCTGTGAAGCTATGATGTTGTGCTAACTCCTTTTGTGTTTACTATTTTTATGTTTTTTTTAAAAGAGCTTCCGGTCAACGTTTTCTGTTTTTAATAAATTAGCCAATTAGCAGTTGACAGTGAGTTGCATAAAAAGTTTCACTCAATTCTGAGTTTTAACCCTGAAATCAGCGTTCTTTTAATAGCCTGTCATTCATATTTTTTTATCCAATGAATATAAGTGACTCCCTGCGGTACCACTTGTTGGCATAAAAGGATAATTTTATCACAACAAAACTTTTAATTAATTGTGACTAGACTGAGTCTAGGCTGAATGAATATCGTAGTCTTTCGAGGGGAATTTAGGATGAACAAACTCAATTCACGCTCGCTAGACGCATAAATATAACATTAGCAAGCTTCGAAAGTGGCAACATAGAGGTAAAAGATTATAAAGTACGGTCTTAAGATTTCTACGCCATTCAGGCAGGTTTTCTTTGCCAACTTTTTGCCTTCGGTCTTCATCTGCTATCAAATCTGCCAAAAATTTATCAAGCGGCCTTCTTACCAACCTGCTTTGTTCTCGAATTTGATCTTTTTGACTTTCGAGGTTTATCCCGCTATAATGACACTAAATGCGGGATCTTGCTTCTTGTCGATCTTCAGGTAAGTTTACTTCAGACCAAAGTGCGCTCAACCAGCGGGATCGGTGTATGGTCGGCTCCAAATGCCTTGCTGTTCTAATCCTAATTATTGCTGGTCCCACCTCACCTTGGCATAGTGGAGGAACGTAAGCTTTGCCATTATATATTGGTATGAGTTCTTTGCCTTACTGTCGTGGTGTATTCTGCATCGGCAATCCACGGCGTTGAGAAATATTTCCTCGAGTATACTGCGCATGTCTGTTAGAGATGCGCACGTGACTGATGACATCACTCGTGCACATGCAGTAATCGATTCTCACTGCTTACTCAACAGTCTTTGATCCATGCAAGAATTCAAGAAAGTTAGTGAGGTCAAGGGTACGCTTCGACTTCAACTCTGCATGAACCAGATGGTCCTAAAATCATTTTTTGCTGCCTTATTCTCTAATCAAATTTTCGGGCCACATTTCTACCTGGCAGCATTTCGAGCCCTAACCGCCAAAATAACGTAAGCGACATTATTTTCAAAATTTTCTTTTTGATGATGAGATGCATCTAGATGCTCTAGGAATATTTCTGCATCCAAAAGAAAATTTTGAAAAAAATGTCGCTTACGTTATTTTGGCGGTTAGGGCTCGATTTCAGAAACTTCGCGTTCTTGTCGTTCTACCTCCCAGTTCATGACCCCTCTGGACACTGAATATAGCCAGGGAAAAGGATCAACGCTTACACGGATGGGTCCAAACTCGTATTCCTTACTACTGCAGTGTTTTTCAGGCGGAACTGATGGCTATGTTAAAATCCGCATCGGTGATAAAGTATGATACGATTCCTAGTCATGAGATTTTCTTTTTTAACTGACAGCCACAAACAAGGTTACTTAATTCCTGGGAAAAATGTCCCTGTCTTCAACAGTAGTAGCTCAATGCCGCCAATCTCTAAACGAGATGGCTGAGACATTCTGGGTGCCTGGCCATTGCGCCAGGGAAATTGCAAGGCTAACGAACTTCCGCTTCATTGAATGAGATGCTCTGATACAGACATAAGGGATACCCTTGGTATCCCCTTTCAAACATGTAAATTTCTACAGATTGAAAAACTCATAGAAATTGACTATGAAAGATGGTAAGTTGAATCAGCTTGTCATGTTGCCAGAACAATCTGACCTGCCTTAAATGCTCCACGCACTAAGTCTCTACTTAACCCAAGGAGGCGAAGCATCCGATCATTGTCGGATTGACACTTATACGCAGCCATACTGGGCGCAACCGGAACGACAAGCGCATGGACCAAGGCGTAGAGCAAGAGTTCGTGGCAGTTACTTCTTCAGTGATCTTGATGACCTCAAAGCAATGGATTTTAGGAGCTTATACAGTCTATAGCTAAGCACCAAGTGGTGTATAGGGGAAAAGGTATAAATGTAAACCTCATGCGGCATCACAAAGGGCCCTTAGTCTAACTGAGTCGCACAGAGGTGCATCGCTATATTGTTTACCGACTTCGTCTACATTTGAACACAAGCTTGTCTTCTAGAATGCGGCTGCTCACAATTTTATGATCAATCACTTTACTTTGATTCGAGTCTGAAACTCTTTGTTAAGGCATTCTTCTGAGAGAGCTTTTACTGAGTGCGAGGTCTCTCTTTCTCTACGAATATTAAAGCCTCCCGTGGCTCTGAGAGAGCAACGGTTTCGGCACGTATTATCAGTTCTGAAATTTGTATAGGTCTGAAATTCAAATGGGTAATATCTGACTAAAAAACTTCGATTTCCATGCCATTACTCTATTCTATCCCTAAAAAGTTGAATCTTTTTAATTTTTTGAAGCAGTCGTTTACTCTTTNCTCATGCGGCATCACAAAGGGCCCTTAGTCTAACTGAGTCGCACAGAGGTACATCGGAATATGGTTTACAGACTTCGTCTACATATGAACATAGGCCTGTCTTATTGAATGCGGCTGTTCAAAATTTTATGATCAATCACTTTTCTTTAATTCGAGTCTGAAACAATTTGTTAAGGCATTCTTCTAAGACAGATTTTACTGAGTGCGAGATCTCTCTCTACGAATATTAAAATCTCACGTGGCCCTGAGAGAGGATCGGTTTTGGGGTAAAATCTGACTTAAAAATTTCGATTTCCATGCCATTACTCTATTCTATCCCTAAAAAGTTGAATCTTTTTAATTTTTTGAAGCAGTCGTTTACTCTTAGCTCAGATACATATTTGTATGCTTTACCCTCATTATCATTCACATTGAATCTCTCATCGCGTGCCGTTCATGATTTGCAATTTCTGTATGCTCTTCCAATTTTCCACATTTCTTTATCTGCTGGAATGTTGTAGCTAATCGATGCAGGCATAGCAAGCACAATAACAACAACAAAATCGAGGAGTTAACATACAATAAAAACAACAGATAGCAAAAAAACAACAACAACGGCACACCCACTTTAGAAGAATTTTATTGCTGGCGCAAGCAAACACCACAAAATAGCTAAAANCGATGCAGGCATAGCAAGCAAAATAACAACAACAAAATCGAGGAGTTAACCTACAATAAAAATAACAGATAGCAAAAAAACAACAACAACGGCACACCCACTTTAGAAGAATTTTATTGCTGGCGCAAGCAAACACCACAAAATAGCTAAAGGAATTAAAAATCCAATAATATTATTCTTATTATTATGATAATGGCAAAGGAGAGGTGAAAAAGGGAAGACTCAGAAGATACCAGGATACAGAAGGGTAATACATACATATGTACGTGTGTGGGTAGATTGGAGCTAGAAAATCAGCATAAAAACGAATTAACGCCGACGGGCAGAATTTAATGCATTTCATGGTGGTGTGCTGTTGTAAGGCAACACTAAACACAACAATAGCAACAACGGCAAAACAAGACAACCAAAATGAAGTAAAGATTGCAACAACAGCCATAGCGATACACATAAGGCAAGCATTTAATAAGCACAATGTGGCAGGGTAACGCTGTGGAAGGCTGGAGAGAAGAGCAAATGAGTTGAACGACTGGCAGGCAGCAAGGCAGAAAAAGGCGGCGGAGTCAGCGCAAGTAGTAGTAAACAAATAAAGCAAAAATTATCGCCGCTACAGCATCGTAATAACAATCCCAAAATGGGACAAAAGTGCGCCGAGGATTTAGCGGCTGCGCATGCGCCTGCGCCAACGTCACTTACAGCGATGCAGCGATACATTTACGCTTACTAAAACATAGTAACTGATCTTATTATTGCTACACGCTTATTGTAAATACGTATGCACTGTAAATACATACAAATATTTACCTCTTGCTTGTTGCATCCAGAGCCACGCTAGCGCAGCATTTGACCACAGCCATAATCACGCGTTAAATTAATGAGTTGAATTGCTATTTTTGGCTTAAATATTAAAATTGCCATTTGCAATACGGCCAAGCAGCCGAATAGCAAAGGCAAGGCAACAACAACGACAGCAGAGGTGCATATGTGTCCGCGTTCCTGCGTGGCTGTGTGTACATCGGCGCACGCCACGCAAATTATGAATTTATGGCGCAGTGTGGTGGAGCCGGCGAGTGTTGGCGTACGTTGCCAGCTTAGCTTAAGTAGCAGCAACGGCCCTAGCCAACGTGAGCAATACATATTTACATACATTTGTGGCAGCAATGAGCGCATGCGCGCAAGATATTAAAAACGTTGCAAACAACATAGAAACACACATTTAATTCCATGTGGCCGCCGGCGTCANTTACATACATTTGTGGCAGCAATGAGCGCATGCGCGCAAGATATTAAAAATGTTGCAAACAACATAGAAACACACATTTAATTCCATGTGGCCGCCGGCGTCATTGTTGTTGTTGTTGTTGTTCTTTTGCTTGTTTCTACATTTTTAATTGTTGCTCGTTTTGTTATTGTTCTACGTTGACTGTTGTACTAAATTGCATTTGCAAGCATACGAGCATTTGTTGTTGCTACACTTTTACAATATTTCTTGTATTGCTCATGTCGCTGTTGTTGTTGCTATTGTTGCCTTTAAACGTGTCTTCCAGTCGTTCGACTAACACCACTCGTGGCTAACTAATTATTAACGTTTGCTAAATGAAGCGACCCAGCCAGCCCAGCGACCATAAGGCCAGCGAAATATTTTTACCTGAGGCCGCCAGCTACAAACGGTTGAGGGGAGAGTGCCCATCGTAGAGCTAGCCAACAACTACGTACGTATGTATTCGCATTCTAAACCTAACTCTAGCTCCATACTCCATCATACATACATACATAGCTCAGCTCGACTTCTCGGTTGTTCTGCAATTCGTTTGCCCGCCTTTCGCCCACCAATCGCTCACTTTGCTCCGCTCCGGCTCGTCTAGTTGCAGCTTGTATTGCATGACAGCCAATTTAATGCGCTGACTTAAATGCGCTTAACATTTTTACTCGACTTGCACGCTGCGCTCCTGTTAGCCTCGTGAAAACACACACACACTCATGTAGTTTTGTTGTTTCATTTATGTATTTTAATTTCTGCGCTGTTTATTTGCACATTTTTGACGGATTTTCTTGCTCTGCTAATGTACTGCCGGCACTCACTTCATGTGGGGTCAATTACTTTGACAGTTAATATTGAAGAGCGACTGAGGAGATGCGAGAGAGAGCGTGAGCTTTTAGAATGAGGGTGAGCGGTGAGCAGAGGTACAGCAGGGTTGCCAAATATTTGAAAAATTTTACAAGTAGAACTAACTAAGAATTTAGATTGAAATCGACTACCTTGATGAGACTTAAAAAAGTATGATCCAAATCGAAAGATGAGATCGCCTTGCTACATTTCGCAGCTAAACAAGAGCGATACATCCAAAGACTGCTTCTGAAGCACTTGAAACGGATCTAAGTGCCCTGCCTCCGCCCGATACCAAAATCGTGGTACACGATTTCGAGACAAGCGTGGAAAATTAAGTGGTCTTTTGAGCCACCATTTGCAGCTACATTTCGAGATCTTAGTGCCCGACTATAAAAAGGTACGAATAGCAATTTCTATACCAAAGAACATAAAGCTGCTTGAGCTGCCCGCCTGCCTACTAGTCTATGTAAGTATGGCGGTGAGCAGTTGAGAATGCATAATTTCTTATTGAGAATATAATCAAATGAGCGCTTTGCTCAATTCACAAGATGGATGACCCTGCCACATGCGCCAACTACCGTGGGACTAGTCTTCTAATTATGGCACACAAGGACCTGTAAAGCGCATCAAGTGAAAGGCCAAAGCACACCTTCAACGAACGGATTTCCGATTTCAAAACCACTTTCGATAGCACGAAAATGAGTTGCCTTATCCACGAGAACCGAATGCGGCTATGTAAAACAGCGTTGAGCAACACCACCAGCCCCGTCACTACAATTCAAACTTCAAAATCTCTTACCAAATACACTTTTTCAGAGGCTGCTAATTTTTCCATGGCAATACTGCCAGCATTCGGATGTTAAACCGAGTATGAAACAGAATGCTGTTGAGTGCGGGGTTGCCAATTTTCTTTAGGCATAGAGGATGGGGATAATAAAGTGCCAAACAAAAAAGGCTACAAAGGTGCCAACTATTTTAATCCACTTATAATGCAAGTTCAAAAATAACACATTCAGCCTGTTGCAGAATTATACCGCAGTTTGCAACTCTTCTTTTGTATTATTTTTAACAACATTTAAATACCAAAAAAAAATTTTTATAAATGGATAAAAGGAAAAATGTGAAATGTTTCACAAAGTTCTATTTTGGCACCCTGAGCCAATTGAAGTAGTAATATAGACACAAAAGTAACACGGTTTGAGCCAAATTGGCAATCATGGTTGGGTGTTTGCGTTGCATATATTTGTGAAATGAAGCGTTTAATTGCAATACCAGCAGCAACAACAACAATAAGAGTACTAGCAACGAAAAATCTTACCCCACGACACTAATAAAAATTGCAAAGAAACATTTGAATATACATACATGCAAATATACGAACATACGAATATGTATGTTTGTATGTACATTATGCTTAGAGCAAATATGAGAAAGTAATGTATAAGCGTCGTCTTCCAAACAGTGCACGGACTTTACCACTTTATTGGTAGATCTACCAACTTTTTAGCTGTTGTTTATTTTCTACCATTTCTACCAACAAAGGCTAAACATCTACCAATATTTTCCCGAAAGAAAGCAAAGAGATTTAAATGAACACCGTGTATACATATTTTATCATGGAATATACCTAAAATAAACATGAGGAGCTAACTTTGACCATAACCAACTGTTTATGGAAATATTTTTCGTTTGCAATACGTTTTTTATGGGAGACTGCCAAAGGAATGGTGTACAAACTTAAATCATTTCAAAACAAATTTTAATCAAAAAGTTTTGAAGTGCAGAGTAACAGTTTGTTTTATTGTAAAACAGGGCCAGAATCAAGACATCCGGGATCGAATCATATCTGAATCGCAATTTTCTTTACAGCTTTTGGTAGCGAATTCGCTTTTTCAGTTCAAAATGTATTAGAGAGAAAACAGTTGTCATTTTGTTTCATTCGATTCCAATCGGATGCCATGATTTGGGCCCACTTTTATGTACTACATATTTACACCTTTTTTGTTGAATATTTTATTGTTTTATAAAAAAATACAGTTTATTCCAAGGCGAATTCATATAGGCTGAATTTCTTTATTCATTCTGAACGTTTGGAATAGACTTTTTTGTTTATTTATTCTTAAGAACGTTCCTGATGATATGTTGACGTACATATATCTCAAAAGCATTCTGTTTATTCCGGCTGTGAAATGGGATTATCCGGAATGTATAAAGAAACGCAGCCATAATAAGGTGACAACAAAAGTTCAAAAACAAAAATTCCACTAACAAATTTTACCCATAATGACAATAAGAATTACAATAAATACATCATTTTGACATTAAAAATCCCCAAGGCGAAAATTCAGCTGCTTTGGTAACACCATCTTACCTGAATTAGCTTTCATTTATCCTAAATGAGTAAAAACTATATAATAATTTTTATTTAAAAAAAAATCTACCAACTTCTACCAATTTTTGTATGTAAAATCTGCCAATATTAATTTTTTGGAAGTCCGTGCACTGCTAACAAAGCCAAGTGTTGGAATTTAAAAGAGCAAGGAAGTGAGCACATAAATCATGGAAACTCTAGTCGGTTGTTAAATGCATGTATGTGTGTATGTAATTGCACTTTATGTATGTATGCATGTGTGTATGCTCATACATATATGTGTTGCAGCCAAAGTGTGTTGGCCTTAATTGCAAATGAAAATCAATTGAAAGCAGCGCGCTAAGTAGTTTTTAATTTATGTACCAGTTTGGATGGCGGAAAAAATGACAAGCATTTGTTCGAGTGGATAATGAGCAGTAATTTGAATAGGTTAACATATATTTAATAGAATATACTATATGTGCAACTATGTATATAAATATGCAATTTGCATTGACGAATGAGAGGGAATTAGTTAAGTAAATTTCTTATATCGTCACTAAGCATCGAGGAAATTCGAGCCGAAGTTGTTCATGCTACTTAGTGCTCCTTTCTTCTGTAAAAAAGTGATCGAAGACAAATCTCGGTCAAAGTCGGTGGCGTTGTATAAGGCTGGAGCAAGGCTAAGGGTGGCGCACTAGAAGCGCATGCCAATGAAAGCTTGAGGAGCAGCTTGATTTCCAGTGACCTCTCCTCAACACGAAAGTACGTATATTCGTTAGGAAGCCAACTCGACCTTCCAAACCAGCGATTGGAAGGTAACGAACGGTCCTTTTCCTGAATAAGGAAAGGAATCAGGGCTGAGTATTCAATGACCAGGATAAGTAACGTTTAAGATTTATCGCGAAGATGCGCAGAGCCTCTGGTACATTTTGCTCAGTCGACTTGGACACTCGTATCAGCGATGCAAATAATGTTTGCGGAGGAGAAGGTGACAGGTAGCTCACATGAGGACATTGGCCATCAATCTCCATAGGTCAACGGCTTAAGGATGTTTTAACTAATTATAGTTATGGTTTCTTATTTTTTCGGCGGCCTAATATCTTTATTTGAACGCGGCCTAATTTCCCTTTTCAAAATGAATTATGCCCGCGCAGAAATACTGCGGATAGCGCACAGCCGAAGGTCGCCAAGGTGGAAAAGTGTTCTGAGCCAAAATACTGTGGTTAGCGTAGCCGGAATTGGACTGAAGAGGGTTGTTTTTTCTACTCGCGGCCGGAGACCGCCAGCGCGGAAAGGTGTTCGACGCAAAAATACTGTGGATGGCGTAATCGAGTTTACATTTTCTCCTTCAAAATGCTAATTTTAGCCCATTTTCAAATAGGGCCCTAGGGGTCTATAGGGTGGTCAGAGAGAGGAAGGCCTACTTTTCTTGAAGCTTGAACTCATCTCTTTCCCTTAAAAAAAAAAGTGGTGAACGACTACAGGGGTGGACTCGCTCTGATTAGCAGCGATGCCCTTGTTCAACCTTCATTCGGACCGCGCGGAAACTTTTTTCCCTTATAAATCGCGAGTAGGTCATCGGCCTAACAATATTCGATGCAAATTAGTTGCCTAGCAATTCCTCAGTCCAAGTATGAAAAGTAATTGGTCAATACTTCGACAATCGACCATTGTCAGACGCTAAGTGTTTTTTGCTTAATTACATGACTTGTACAAACATCCATAAGTAGATACATAAATACATTAAAAATCCAATTAATTTCCAGGCACATAAAATTCCTTAAAAGGAAAAGAATAGCAATTCTAGACACGCACACGCACGCATGCACGCACGCAAATGCAAATGTCAAATTTTCACAAATTGACATATGTGGCTCATTTGAGCCGCACAACAAGCAACAAAAACAAACACAAATGCCACGAATAATGGCAACATTAAAACCCAACAACCAAGCAAACAAGCAGCAGCAAAATAACAAACGCAACCGGTTCCCTCGGTGTATACACATTTTTATTGACACCACCGATAGCCCTTCGTTGCTTCGGCCCAGCGACATGGCCACGACGAAAGCGCCAAAGCCAACATCGCAAACAAACCAGCTGGTCGAGTGCGCTGGCAGCCCTAAGCAAAACGTGGAACACCCGCGCACAACAATCCGCCAACAAATCCGCTTCGCACTCACGTACAAATTACAAGAACAACAGCAAGAGCAAGCGCATACAATTCATATGAAAGTGCAGAATAAGAATACATACTGTACATATGTATGTACGTATGCTTGGCAGGCAACAACAAGAGAACAGTTGCCTGTCCATGGCTTTTAATGTGCAACCAAATGTCTTCGACAAACTACATTCAACTGCATTCTGTTTTGCCAGCCACACGGCGAGACTTCTTAGCCATTTATCGTGCGTTCGTTGCTTTTAGATACTTAAGTATGTATGTACAAATGTATGAGTGGATATTTTCCTGCTAGCTTTTTAAGACAATAAAAACGCATTTAATGTGTTACAACAACAAATTGCCTGCAGCCGACAGGGCCGGCCACTATGCAGCAGCTGGACACAACTATGAAAGGATTGATGGACGCGCATGTGCGACGCGTTCGAGTGACTAATCAGCCTTGCCGACTGACTGCCTAACTGACTGGGTGACTGATGTATTGACCGACTGACTTGAGTGGCTGTTGTCGAACTGACGTACGGTTTTGGCTGATTTAACCGATTTCGCTGCCAGGTTGGCTTGGCTGCTCATTGATTGTGTGGAGTTTGTGAGCCTGTTAGGGGGTTTGTTGCCGGCAGCTTGTGCGCCGCAACCAGGAACTGCCTCGTGACGCAGTCTAGGAGTCAACGCATGGTTTTATGCCGCCGCCGACTGTAATATTTATGGCGTGTTTTGTTGCCAATCTACACGGCGAATTACTATAAGGCAATAGAGAATTACACGACAGAATTTGAAATTTAATTGATTGACTTGAAAAGACTTCACTATTTTTTTATTTCTGCTGCATTAGCTGGAGGTATTTGTCAAAAAATAAGTATCGAGACAAATTTCATTGGGATTTCGAGTAATTGAGGTTGAAAAGAAGTTTTTAAACGGAAATAAATGGAAGTAAATGGGCCTATGAGTAAAGTGGATATTCGTGTTTAGAGGCCTCACTAGTCAACTAGCTTGTCGTAATTGCTACTACTTAGTTCGTATAAATTTAGATTTGTTTGTTGGCAACAGAGCCCACTTAAATTTGGCAACCGATTAACGAAGGCAGTTCCAGGCCCTCATTTATCTGAAATGCCTCCTCCCCATGACTTCGGCGGGTGTGTGGGTTGTCCTCTGATGACTGCGTCAGTTGCCTAGATAACGAGCAAGTCGAGAACATCTATACGCCTATTGCCTGACTTTGTCTAAAATGAGATGGCGACGACGTCACAAACCAGTCCTCGCCTTGAAATCAGTCACTAATATGTTCTAAAAAAACTGCATTTTTGCCTGGCAGCATCACAAGCTCTGCGCATTGCTCTGGAAAAGAGGTTTTACTTTTAGTTGAGCGGTCAACATCAACATTGAGCCAAAGCGTTAACTCAACGGGTTCCGCAGCTTAAGTGGTATCCATCTGTTATTTGGACGGGGTCAAGCATTATAAGTCTGAACAATGAGATGTCAAGATTACCGCCTCTTAGACTTACAACTTATAGACAGAACATATGGGCCCAGCTACTACACTCCATATCGTATTATATACCGACCGATTCTTTAGATACTCGCCAAAGCTACCTTTATAATATAACTTGAATATATACGTTTTTGCATAAAAAACTGTTTAGAATGCAGTTTCACAAAATTCGTATTTCATTTTCATCGACTTAACCCTCTGGCAACTACCGAACTACTTTGAAGTCAGTAGTAATTAAATAGTCGCTCCATTAATAGCAGCAGTAATAATATCGCAGAGAAAAAATCGGACAGATTTATTTCCACTCAGGCCACTGAATTATCGCCAACGGTTCGCAGGCAATGCGAAAGCGTCACAGCGTGTTGCACACCGAAAT
>NW_016165900.1:20337-25943 GCF_001687245.7 Rhagoletis zephyria | reverse complement strand
ACATATTATTTGAAAAATTCAGTGCAATGTAGAAAATCCGTGTGGGTTTAAAGTTAGAGAGAAAGAGAATTAAAATAGGTAAAATGTTTTTATGCATAAGGCGAGTAGGTATTGAAAATGTCATTTTAAAAGTTTATCCTTGAGTGCCCTTGAAAAATTGCACTATTTATTTTGGAAAGAATTACATGTTAAGGACTAATACAACTTTGTTTTCTTAAGAAAAATAAATTCATTAAAAGGGCATTTCAATACCTATTCGTCCTAATGAACCAAAATAATATATTTTTTGTTATTCAAAAGAATTTTTCCTTTCATTTGGTTCCCATATTGTTATATATTGCACTGACTTTTTTTAAAATAATTTTTGGAAGTACTCATATCTTTGAAATTACAAAGTCCTTTAAAAATAATCCTGACCACTTCCAGCAGTGAAATAACTGAAGTTAATTTTGAATTAAAATTTTGGCGTTCTTTGATTCTTGTTTTTCATGTCAAATTCACCTGAATTATTTTTTCCGTTTTCAAGTTCACTCGAACTCTAGCACCTGCCTGACGTATGTAAATAAATCATTAAAAATTTCGGGATCCCGGAGCTGTAGTGCCGGGATGCCGCTATTGAAAACTTAATAAGCTTAGTTCAAGTACAGTTGCAAATTAGCAAGCTATCAGTAAAGTTGAGGTTACCAAGTGTTTAAAGTGGTGACAGGTAACAAGATCAACGGAAATAAGGTCAATTGACTTTATTTCCCACCCTAGTGCAAAATAAAGTTAATTGACATTATTTCCCTTTTAAAAGCAAAATAAAGTCAACAAAAATTTGGAAATAAAGTGATTGATGCTATTTCCTCATTCAAATGGAAATATCGTCAACAATGCTTAAAGTATGTCGATTCATAGTGTTTAAAATTCGGTAATTAATGAGACACGGGTTGGGTTGAGTATATTAGTTTTACAGAGTTTATTTGAAATTGCTGTTTAAAGTTCACAAATGGTATTTGTATCAAAAGGCTTATGATAATTATCTTTCGAGGGCTTAAATTCATTAATACAGAGGGTATCTGCGATTTGCACAAAAACTAATTTGGGCGCGGCGTAGCGTAGTGAGGTGTAGCGCGCCGGTCGCGCGGGTACGCCGTCCCGAGCGTGGCGCACGCGGTGTGGCGGGGGACGCAGGCCGTCGCGAAGCTAAGCAAATTTAATGTTTGAAAGAGCAATAATAGGGTCTGAAAAGGCTTTATTTCTGAACTGTATTTAGGAGCATTGTGTCGCATTTAGAAAAGCAAATTTAACTTAATTCATCAGGCACATGTAATTTGTAGGTATTACGATATCAGACGCACGACATTTTTTTGTTTCTTAGGTAGGTTTGCCAGCTGTTTCAGAAGTCTTAGCTAAATATGAACAAATTCGAAGTCGAGGATAATGAGAAGACGAGCACGCACACGAAGAAGAATACTAATACGGGTACCTTGACTAATATAAAAAGAAATACAAATTTCTGCAGTATGAAAGGAAATAAAAATAAATCGAGGTAGTGATGCACGTAATAGCATATATCTATTTATAAGCTGATGGTACTAGCTATTTCTAATTCTTAATATTTTGCAATTCATATTGTTTTATTAAATTTTATTCAATACAATCAAAAAGAATATTTATTCCATCCCTGCAAAAAATTGTGCGACTAATCTCTAAAGAGAGTTTTCCGAGATTATTCTCAATCGGGTACAATTGGGCATTAATTAGTCGCAACTAGTCTCATACGGGTACTAATGGAGACCAATTAGTCTCTACTCATCCCTTATGGGTATAATTGGAGATCAATTAGTCCCCAACTCATCTCTAACTGGTACTATTAACGATTTAATGATATGCACGCACTTAGTCAATGAAATTCCATGTGCGGCGTTGGTACGCAGAGAGAGTATTCGCCTAACAAAACTGAGCACCCCGGTTCGAATCTCAGCTGGCGCAAATTTTTATTTTTATTTTTTAAAAGTGACTAGTCGCTTTTTATACATGCTCGAACAAAAGCGAAGAGGTCATTCCATATAAAGAGATCAAAAGTGGTATTAGTCGCATGCTCCTTTGCGATTGCTCCCGGAGTCATCCCGGATTAGTCCCATTTTTTGCAGGGATGTTCTGTTTTTAACTTGAATGTGATCTTAATAACATCACGAATTTTATGTTTAAGTTTAGCGGCTGCGGCTCCGACACAGGCAAACGCGCTGGGCTGATCCTTTTTCTTATATAAGGGCAAAGGTAAAAGGGTATATGTAGATGAAGAAAATGGTAAGCATAAAGGTTATAACAAGGATAAATATTAAGAAAAACGTGAGGAGGAGATACCGATAAAAGTAAAGAAGATGGTATAGATTAGAGATGGGCAGAGTTTGTTATCGATATTTTTATGTATTTTGTTATCTAAATATATCGGTGATAGTCCCAAAAAGTCTCGAAATCTCCGAATTAGTCTCGAGGATCCCAAAAATCTCAAAGTAGTCTCGAAAATCCTGAAATAGTCCAAAAATCGCGGAGTAGTGCGGAAGATTCCAATAATCCCAAAAAGTCTCGAAAGTCCCGAATAGTCTCAAAATCCTGAAGAAGTTGCGAAAATGCCGAATAAGTCCCGAGGACACCCAAAATCCCAAAGTAATATCGAAAATCCCGAAATAGTCAACAAATCCCGAAGTAGTCCCGAAGTTTCCGAAAATCTCGAAGAAGTCTCCAAAGTCTCGAATTTGTTGCTAGGATCCCGAAAAGTAGCCTCGAAAATCCCGAAATAGTCCAAAAATACCGAAATAGTCCAAATATCCCGAAGAAGTTCCGAAGATTCCGAAAATCATGAAGAAGTCTCGAAAATCCCGAATTATTCCCAAAAATCCCGAACGTTTACGTAGAACTGGAAGCTGGAAGATACTTGAAAATCTTATTTTCGTTGCATAACAAAAGTATTATTTGGTTGAAAAATTACAAATCAAATTGATTCAAAACAAAAATTTTTATTTCTCATTTGGTTGACAAATCAAATCACAAATAAATTTTACTTTTTATTTGGTCAACAAACCAATCAAATCACAATCACAAATCAAATCTTTATCCTATATCGAAGTATACGGACTTTTCAAAATATATCGATTTACCGAAATTTCAATCTTATATAAGCTTACCGAGTTTTCACTGCTTATCGAATTTTATCGTGTTAACAGAGCGTAACGAGTTATCGAAATATTTCGATAGCTCTCAAAAAATGTGGAGCTGTCAAGTAAAAATTTATAAAGTTATGCAAATATACATTTTTAAGTTATCGAAATTAGCGAGCCCTCGAATTTCACAGTTTTTGAAATTAATCGAATTATCGGATTTGAATGTTTTTGAAATTCATCGAATTATCGATATGAATCAAATGATTGAAATTTATCGATAAACTGGAATGTATCGGGTAAATTCCAAGTCCTGCCGAAGTCCTCCAAAGACCTTCAAAGGAATAAACAATTTTAATGACGTTTTATTTCCAAAGCAGAAGATTTTTCCGGTAAGTTACTTTGTACCTTATAAGTTATGCTACGTTTTAAGTTATAAAATCTCTCCAAGGCTCCTAAAAACTAGAAAAACTATCGAATTTTCACAATAACTGGCACTCGAGTATATCTCTTGATATTGATAGCGGATTCTAAATGGTTATTTTCGACCTCTAGTCTGTAGTACAATAAAGTTAGTTGTGCGGCAATTTGAAACTCAGAAAGAGTTGAAAAACGAGGTGCAGCCACATCAGGAGGAAATGAACGGTTAAAACTAAAGGTTACTTAATGAAACTAAAGGTTACTTAGAGAGATACAGTATAGCATCAAATCAGGACTTAAAGAGACAGAAGATAAACTCAAGATTGAGCTATTTATTTGTAAATGCCAACTGCAACAGGAAATATTGGGACAACTCAAATTACACTGTGCGACAGCCGAAACCAGCCCGGACTTTGCTAACATTTTCTGAAAGTAAATATACCGATACCCATATTAAAACACTTGATGGATTTGCAAAAGTTAGCTCGTATTTTTGTTTATGGCCTACTAAAGTTTTCATGTCTCGGCCTAAGTAGTTTTCCAAAAAGTGGGAAAACTGGTTAAAATTGTAAACATTCTACGAAAATATGTCCCATGAGATTTTACTATATACGTCTTATACGGTGTTCGCATAAGGCGACTTTACAGACAACTTTTAGTTGAAAGCAAAAATCGATTGGTGTGAACGGCCTTTCAACTAATCACTTCCAATGAAGTTGGGGTGCAGCCAACTGTTGATTCAACTAATCGCCTCTAAAATTGCCTGGAAAATCACCTCATGCGAACACCGTATTAACCTTTAATTTCTCTAAGGAAATTATTTTAACCCTTTCTCCCACTTTTTTGGAAACCGCTTAGGCCGGGACATTAAAATTTTAGTAGGCCATAAAATATAAATACGGGCTAAGTTTTGGAAATCCAACGAGAGTTTTATTACTGGATATGTATACTTTTAGAAAATATTAACAAAAAAGAGAAGTGACTTTGACCAAAAAAATGAAATGGCTGGAAAAATTCGGTTAGAGATATAATCCTACGGAAGTGTCAACGGAAGGATCTGGACTTGACAATTTTTAAGGCAAACGAATGACTGATCAGATAGGAAATGTAAACGGAAAGCTGAATCGCAAATGCATATTGGGCACAACGGTAGTTTGAAGTCATTGCTTGCATCAGATATGTGAAAATATATGGCCGATGACTCCGTAACGTTGGTAAATATTTCAAAGTTCCGGACATTCTCAGCAAGTTACAAAGAGGTCCACATGGAGAACACCTCGGAACCAAGAAAACCATTGAGAGGATTAAGAAGATATAATATCTGTGGGTTGGTTTTGGTCATTCGGTCAAGGAGTGGATAGCCACTTATCCCGGGATTTTCGGGATGGCGTTGTCACAATCCCGGGATCCCGGGATTAGTCCCGGGATTTAGATATTCATTACTTTTCAACTTCTTGAATCGAAAAAATTGCTTCTATATTGTTTGAGAACCTCTCCTACCATGAAATAAATAATAAATACATGGGTTTGAAACCTACTTTTTTATTTAAACTGGCGTTTTTATTTTTTCTCTCTGACCTCAGGATTTATTTTGAAGTACTTTGTAATTTCAGAGATATGATTAATTCCAAAAATTGTTAAAAAAAATCCAATGCAATGTAGAATAAAAATATGGGTCACAAATGCAATAGGAAATTTCTTTAGAATTTAAAAAATGTAAATTTTTTGGATTCACAAGGACGAATATGTAATTTTTAAGCTGACATATTTAGAAGAACGAATTTCTAGGATGTTATCGAGTTTTATAAGCTCTTAACATATAGTTTTTTCTCAAACAAATATTGCGAAATTTCAAGGATAAAATTTTAAAATGATATTTACCAGCCCTTCTGCACCAGAAACTTGAAACTGTTTAAATTCTACAGGATTTCCTCATTAATTTTATACCCATACCTACGGTGACCATCCGTCCTTTATTTTAAAGGACAGTCCTTTATTTTAATCCCCTGTCCTTTATAATTGTTTTCAAAATAAAGGACGCCT
>NW_016165900.1:13829-16810 GCF_001687245.7 Rhagoletis zephyria | reverse complement strand
AATTTGAAATGTATATACACGCATATATTCTTTTCTACGCCTTTCTCTTACTTTTCTTTTGTGTTGCATTGTAAATTTAATTTAACTGATTTGTTTACTATTAGCTTCATGAATTTATTTATTTACATTTGAAATCATTGTTTTCGTTGCTCGCACGCTATTTGTAAACAGCGTAACAACAACCAAAAAAGAATGTGCTATTATTAGAATCGCGAATAAACAGAGTTTAAATGTAGATAATTACGTATGCAAGCTTAAATATAATTTTCGAAATTCGAGTCTATTAACATAAATTTCGCAAACAAATTTTGTTTTTATTGTTGCGCACCATTTTTAATTGGTTTATGGTTTTGGGGCATTCCATGTAAAATAGGAAAACGACGTAAAATTTAAAATTTCTTTCTGTAGTAAGATATAACTAAATGACTATATGTCATTAACCTCTTGTTAAATATTAAAAAATTAAAAAAAAAACTGTAATTTTTGTCTATGGAAAGTTTTTCTTCATACACAGTTACCTTTGGGGTAAATTTTGATTAGGTTAGCTTCGCTTTTGTCGGCTATTTGATCAGTTGTAGAAAGCGGGCGTGTGCATTTTACATAAAGCGGAGAAAATAATAAATTACTACATAAAAATAAAGTGTAAAGGTGTGTAGGTTGTTGCGTATTTCATTTCTAAACATATGCATGTCGCGTGTCCCACAATTCACGCAAAAAGACATAAAATTTGTTTTCCTACCCTCAAATATGACTTAATGAATTCAGTTATTTCTAGAAGTAACAATAAAGACTTGGTGTACTATTTTAACATCTTTTAGTAGTTAAAATGGGCATATTGTGGTTTCGAAACTGTTTTGAAATACATATGTCCCATCAGTCCCATATGACTTAACTTGAATATGCTTTGATTTCGCTTACTTTAGATGAATGCCACAGAGAGAAAGAGGAAATCTCGAGAGAAGATAAAGGAACACCAGGATAAATGGAATATAGCTTGTGAAAAACAAAAAGAATGGAATAGAAAACGTAGAAAAAAAATCGACGTGAGTGGGATCAAAATGAGAAAAAGAGAATTTTCTTCAGCGAAAAAGAAAGAGTACGTAAAACAAAGCAAAGAGAGAACCAAAAGTTAGTGGCATTTGTACAGACAAGCAGTTCATCGCTAGGGTCATACAAATCCTTGAGTACTTCGGAGAAAGCAGTTGTAAAAGCTAAAAAAGCTCTGCATCAAAGTCCCGCTAAACAGACAGCAGTTCTGTAGCACGTCGTGAAAGACATTGTGCCGCAGATGGCTGTGTTGCACGAGGGGCCTTAAAATATTAGAAGCACGGATATTACAGATGAAATTAAAAAAAAACTTCAAGCTTTCTACGAAAAATATTTCATCAGTCGTGCTTCTCCAAATAGAAAAGATACAATGTCGGTATAAGAGGTGCAATCGGAGAAATGTATTCAATTGGCTTCGAGTGTACAAAGGTAAGCCAGAAGGTTTTTTAGTGTCCCACCAGTCACATTCATTAAAAATTTTTTACAAAGAACTCATAAATTGTTTGGAATGTTTTTAAAGGAAATTTATATACCAGTTATCCAGCTATGTTCAAAAATATGTATATATTTCACTATTATATAAGTTTCAACAAAATAGTTATAATTAAGAGTTGATCACATTCTGGAGTCAAATGTCCAACCAGTCACAATGGAATGCCCCTTTTACGTTTATGTTGATCTATTATTTTTGTGCTAGTAATTATTTAAGTATATTAGTTTTTTGTTTTTAAAGCACATGCAAGAGCGTATAAACGTATTTTGAAAAATTTAATAATGCATGGTTACTTCTGACCGTTGCACCAAACACGACATCTTAGCCCACTTTGGCCGTTAAAGTCGCCCAGCTCAATTTTAAAATCGTGACTAGTTCGGCGTTCGCATGTTTATTTCTGTGGGGGAAAGGGGAACAAATCAGGCTAATGCTATTGAACTTAGCTTTGATGCGGATTGTTGCGTTGTGTCTGAGGTAACTGTCACCGAGGGAAGTTATAACTCTAAAGTACCGAAAAAATTTGCCTACCTAGAATTCAGGATTTACACCGTAAATAATATGCTATACTTTGTGCTCGATTTGCAACGTAAACGCCGAGTCGAGGAAGAATGAAAATTACGATGATTTTATTTGAGGCTTTGGCGGCTTTCCACATAACATTTCCACGTAAGATATATAGTCTTGTGCGGGTGGACGATGGGTTAGAAGAAGATGGTACGAGTTTTATAATAACAAAAATTGTCCTATGTAAGAAAGGCGCGTTGTAGAAATTTAAGTGCGGTGTTAGAAAACATATCGCATTCCAAAGTGGGCACAACTAAAGAAATATATTTGTTTCTCACGATTCACATGCAGTTATATTTCCGTATCTGATTTTTGAGTTATGCGTCTTTCGAAGAGGGTGTGCGATATTTGGCCGGGAAAGTTGAAAGGGTCGAACAATTCTTATAGTAGATGCTGCACTTTTTAATATGATTCTGGCTTATATATTGAGATTAATACAAGCATGAAAGTGTAGAGTGTAGACACGGTGGGCAGGAAGCAAAGATAGGTTGCATAAAAATGTCGACAAAAACTGAAAGCAGGGTTGTATTTGTTGATATTTTTAGGTTAAGAATCCCTTTGAATTGAAATCCTAGCTGCTCCTGTTTTAAAGATATCCACATTTTACATAGTTATGATAGGACCGACTTTTGCGAAAGAGAAAAACATCCTTGTGAATTAAATATTCAACAATGTATGTGTGAGTAAATGTGTGTATATATATTATGTGAAAATATAAGTTTTTGTAAGTTTTTAGCCGGTTTCAATCGTTTCCAAGGCGCACCACGTAGAGGCAACTTACTTTGCACCTCTTTGTTCTTTTTTTGGTTTTATTTTTTTATATTTTTTTCTTGCTTTATTTTTTTATATTTGTTTTTTGTTTCCTTTTATTTTTTTT
>NW_016165900.1:0-3678 GCF_001687245.7 Rhagoletis zephyria | reverse complement strand
GTTCTGCCTTTTCCAAGTTGGATAGGGAAGCAAAGCGCATGGGTCTGGTGGTAAGCGAGGACAAGACGAAGTATCTCCTGTCATCAAACAAACAGTCGGCACATTGGCGCCTTGGCACCCACGTTACTGTCGACAGTTACAATTTCGAGAAAGTAGAGAATTTCGTTTACTTGGGAACCAGCATTAACACCGATAAAAATGTCAGCACTTAAATCCAACGTAGAATCACTCTTGCTAACTAGTGCTACTTTGGACTGAGTAGGCAATTCAGGAGTAAAGTCCTCTCTCGACGTATGAAAAAAACGCTCTATAAGTCACTCATCATGCCCGTGCTGGTATATGGCGCAGAAGCATGGACAATGACACATCAGAGGCGGCTCTTGGAGGGTTTGAGAGAAAGATTTTGCAGAAGATTTACGGGCCTTTACCCGTTGGCGACGGCGAGTACCGCAGACGATGGAACGATGAGCTGTATGAGCTTTACAACGATATGGACATAGTGCAGCAAATTAAAATACAGCGGCTCCGCTGGCTTGGTCATGTCGTTCGAATGGACACCGACGCTCCAGCTCTGAAAGTATTCAACTCGGAACTCGCTGGTGGTAGCAGAGGAAGAGGGAGGCCCCCACTGCGATGGAAAGATCAGGTGGAGAAGGACTTGGCTTCCCTTGGCGTTTCCAATTGGCGTCAGTTGGCACAGAGGAGAAACGACTGGCGTGCTTTGCTGAACTCGGCCAAAATCGCTTAGGCGGTTACAGCGCCAAAAAAGAAAGGAAGAAGAATTCGTTGTTGGTTTAATTTTGGATTAAAATGTGATAACGGACGTGACAAATTTTTCGCCCACACAATATTTTTACTAGTAATATGTACATATTAAAGAAAATCTTGTATTTATTTTTTTTTCAGTTCTTCTCGCCACCGTTTCGCGTTTTCATAATCTTTTTTCGCCATCTGAATACGAAATTTAAAGTTACAAAGCCGTTTGAAGTGATTTACTTGCATTTTCGGTTTACATTTTTATGGAAACACCCATATGGCTCATTCCACGGTGACGGGTGAGACTTTTAAACTTACATTTTAACACTAGATTTTCGAACTATAGTAGACAATTCTCTAAAACGATTATTTTCTTTTACCTTTCCAAGCTAGACACAATGCCTAGAAAAAATTCAAAAACAATTTAATCCAAACGAGTTATATGAATTTTAGGCACCGTGTCGGGTGTGACGAGTACGCAAACCAAATTAGCTACTACTTACTTGTATCAGTATTTTTCTGCTAATTATGTCTTCTGCTTATGGTATAAATGGTTCATTGTATACTTAAATAAACATCTTTAACATTTACGTCGAAGTTGCTTACCTCTATTGGAAATTTTAGATTATATGTTCCAAATTCAACTGTAACGGGTGGGACTTGACTTTGTGACGGGTGTGACAAGTTGATGATGAATAAATAAATACACTTTAATAGACTATTACACCAACTTTATTTCTCAAAAAATCGGATTTTACGAACACACTAAAGATTCTGCCACCCAATTCTTGCTCGGATTCTTCATCTCCACTGTCTGCGTAGATGCTATTGTAGAGTACATTATTTTTAAAGAGTACTACAGTTTTCGTGAGGCTTCTACCTGTAAAACCGTATGAGTTCCGGTTTTTACCCTGACAAGTTAAGTAATATTTTCTTTGTATCTGTGGCAGCATAGCTTAATTTTCCCTTCGCTCGGGCAACATATCTTTATGATTAGTTTGATCGATGATCACAAATAGATACATATGTATATGATATATTTCAGATTAGCAAATAAGTAATCATAGCAGTCCCTGGCCGCTTTTTTCCGAAAAGAAAGGCATATATCGCATACCTAAATGTGAAAAGGTGCCAAGTCCACTTTTTCGCCAAGTCACTTTTTTGTCTCTCCTGAATAATTAAAAAAAAAAATTAACCCGGCACCTTTTCACCTTTAGGTGACGATATGTAAATACTAAGAAGAAACTCGCACACATTTGCCTGTGTCATAGCGTTACCTTACACTGTGCAAGATGTGCTTTCTTTAAAAAAATAACTATTGTGTGTATGCTTTTCTTCAATATATGTTCAATGAAATATTCAGTACTTGCACAAAAAAGTTGAAAATTACACAGTTACAATACAGTTTATGGTATGGAAATGTTTAGTACCCCTTGTGGGAAAGGATAAAGGTTTTAATTGGCCATCGAAACTGAGAATCATTTCCAAAAACCACAATGGAGATTGTTTCGAAGGCAATGCATGTAGAAACTTATTGAACGAGGATCATAAGCTTAGGTTAATGAAAAAGTGGGATATTTAAAAAATCATACCTTATGCCAATGCTTTCGTAATGATGAATAAAGTTGTTGATTCACACCTGGAAAAGTAGGGGCAAAACTAGATATTTATTTGGATGAGCTAAATAATGCGCTATGTGCCTTAAATGCTCTCTGTATCATTGAAAATCCATGTTTTAAAAGACTACATTAAAGAATGTGTTCAATTTGTACAAAATAATAACGGACTAGGATACTGGTCAAAGCAAAGTGGAGAGTAACTCTACCACGAATTCTCGCAACCTTGGGAGAGGTATAAGTAAACCACTTAGGGCCAAATTCACAGTGCGTAGTTGACTCAGAATCGGCAGTACAAAAATCTACGCAGTGTGAATTTGGCCCTTAAACTTTTAAAATTTAACAAACAAAAAATAAAAAAATACAAGATTATATAAAAAAAAAAAATAAAAAACAGGAAATTGAAATACAATAAAGGATTAAAGGAACCAAGTTACCCCTACGTCCACGTCGTTGGTCCTCGGTTACGCTAAAATTGGTTCGTATATAAGTACCTATAGATACGCATTGTACATATACACATACATATGTATGTCTATACACATATCTTGAAAATAGGATCAAGTACGATTTCGGGGGTTTGAAGATTTCGAATATGGAGATCATATGGGATAATTCCTCATTGAAATTTCCTCCAGCCATTTTAGTAACGCCTGCCGCTGTTTCAAGAGCACTGTGCATGCGATGTCCACACTCTCAAATCCCAAGAGTCCAGAACGCTGTCAGAGAATTATGAATGAGTGCTGTCCATGCGCACTACGCAAGCAATTGTGTATTTTAACTTTCTTTACGTGAGATACTATAAAAAAATATAAAAGCGGTAGCAGCAACATTGCCAGAGCTCTAAGAAAGTAGAATTATTGTTTTTATATTGCCACAAAATGTGTGCTTTATATGCGGATATATTTAAAATTAAACGCCAGTGCTTTTCAATTAATTATAAAATGCAAGCTTAGGAAAATTCGATAATAACGAACTTTTAAAGATTATTAGTATTTTACCGCCCCACACGTACATATGTGTGTCAATGTAAATAAATATCGAATGCATACATACCTACATATGTACATCTTGATGTATATTGTCGTTATAAAGGTTATCACTAAGTAAAAAAAGAAAATTTCCACCTGAGTACTGCCTCAGGTGAAAATGTTGCTTAATTATTGATGACGCTGTAGAAATTCTATATAACACACGTACATCCTCTACTAATATATATAATGTAATATACCTACAGTATATTTGCATGAATGCATTTGGAATATGTGTATGGATGTGGAATATGAGTGGAGATTTAATTTTATTT